>NC_052357.1:59047124-59129188 GCF_009727055.1 Benincasa hispida
ATATATTATCTATATCTAAACTCTATCTTAATCTAAAATAAAAAAATAATCTCTCATTTTGTATCTAAATAGCTAAATTAAACCTATCTTCGATTAGGTAACTATCTCTCTTTCCTTTTTTTTTTTTCTGCTCTCTAATTTTTTTGTTAAAATTTTTGTTTCAAAATAAATTATTATATTTGATTTTAATATTTTGATTTGTATTATTTTTTAATGCAATTTCTCTTTTTTTAAATGCTCTTGCAAGCAGATTGATGTGATCCCCACATATTGAAGACGTTGAAGAAAAGACACAAATGATTATCATATATCAAAAAGAGTGAAGAAAAGATTACAAATGATTCTCACATATTGAAGAGGGTGGAGCGACAGACTATCGCTCTCGAGGTTTAAGCAATTTAGTGAAGTTATTTTTTTTTTCACTTTTCAATTTTGTAAATATAAATGTGAGTTTAATTTAGTGATTGTACTTTTTCATTTTTTCAATTTTGTTGTAAACCCACATTGTTGATTCATATATTTAAGAAAAAAAATAATACTTTAAAGCGTGACATGCACATGGTCATAAATTCGGAGTTTCGTTAATAATAAAATTTATGACAATTCACGTGACATGCACATGACCATAAATTTGGAAATCCTTGATTTGCATTCATAGTTTTTGTTATTGATAAAACTAAATACATGGTAAGTGTAGAATCATAAACAAGGTTGAGTTCGGTATACAGGGTAATTGTTGATTTTCTTTTCTGCATACTTTATTATTAATTTAGATTTTGTTTAACCACTTTTCGAATCCATCTCACTTTAATTAAATATCTAAATCTTTCTGCCAAATATATATTTTAAACTTTCATATATTATTAATTTTCATTTTATTTAATCACTTGTTGCCTTGCCAGGATGGAGTGCTCACAAAACTTCAAGCTGTCTCCAACACCTTTAGGAAGAAAATCCCCTGTTTTGAGAGAACTTGTAGCCCTCTCACACTAATATGAGATTGCCTCTTGTACCATAGCTGATCTTCTATGGATTCTTCATCTATTGCCATCAAGGCTAAATGTGCACTGAGCTCTGATACCACTTGTTGCCCCAGATAACTATGATCCACTTGTTTTCAAGTCAAAACAACTCAGCATTAATGGTCAAGTTCACTTCAAGACTAGGGAAGATTGTATGCTTTAAGCTTCAAAACTCTTCAATCATTTACTTGAATGCAGCTCAATCGTGTAAACGAAGCTCCAAAGAACTAAACAATAGTTCAATTATGTAAAAGATAGTACGAAGCACTAGAAGTTCGTGTAGACAATAGTTGAGTAGAACTAAACGATCGTATAGACGACAACTGAGGAACTAGACGATCGTATAGACGATGCGATGCGAAGCTAAACGATCGTGTAAACAATGCGATAGGAACTAAACGATCGTGTACACGATACTTAAGTAAAAGCTAGACGATCGTCGAGAAAGAAAGAAAGAACACAAGTATTTAAGTGGTTCAGCCAAAGGCCTACGTCCACTGTGCAAATCAGAAGGGTCTCTTTTTATTACTTCTTCTTTAAACTTCTTACAGAATGAATGTCTTGTTCTCTCTCTTTCTATTCTCTCATTCGTTTTATTTTTATACAGACGCTCATAGTCAACAAAGAAGCTCTGATGGTTACAACAAACATAACAGAAAGAAGACGACAACGTTCAACTGCCTGCAACTTCATTTCTTGTCTTCAGTTCTTTCTGTAATAATCTCCACCTTTGTAAGCATCAAGAGTACGTTTCCCTCTTTGCTTGTTGAGCTGACTTGAGCTAACCGTTTTTAGGTAACTCGAACCCGAGGAGGTCCAAGCGTCGACCAAGCTTGCTTAAAGGAACTGTTTTGGTCAGCATATCAGCCGTATTGTCTGAGGTATGTATCTTTACTACCTCAACTTCTCCTTTCTCAATCTCCTGTCTGATAAAATGGTACTTGATATCAATGTGCTTGGTTTTGCTGTGAAATTGTTTGTTTTTAAATAAGTAGATTTTGCTTTGATTGTTACATTATATTCTCACCTTTGTTTGTGTAATGCCGAAATCGTTTAGTAATCCCTTCAGCCACAAACCTTCTTTAACAGCCTCAGACAGTGCTATAAACTCAGCTTCTGTTGTGGAAAGGGTCACAACAGACTGCAAATTTGCCTTCCAACTTATCAAATTATTCCCCCATAGAAAAACATAACCAGATAGTGAGCGCCTTCTATCTAGATCCTCTACATAATTAGCATCAACATAACCATATATTTCATCATTGGAGAGGTCATTCTGTCTATACAAAGTCCTTGCTTCTTTTGATGAACAGAGATAACTCAGTATCCATTTGACTGCTTGAGCCTATAGATAGACTTGTTTAGTAGAACACCAAGTCTTCTTCTCCTTTCTTTATATACCCTTGAGGTTGCTTCATGTAAAAAGAGACCCTCCGGATTTACACAGTGGACGTAGGCCTTTGGCTGAACCACTTACTTGTGTTCTTATTTCTTTCTCTACGATCGTCTAGCTTTTACTTAAGTATCGTGTACACGATCGTTTAGTTCCTATCTCATCGTTTACACAATCATTTAGCTCCGCATCGCATCGTCTATACGACCGTTTAGTTCTACTAAACTATCATCTATACGATTGTCTAGTGCTTTGTACTATCGTTTACATAATTGAACTATTTCTAGTTCTTTGGAGCTTCGTCTACACGATTGAGCTGCATTCAGGTAAACGATTGAAGAGTTTTGAAGCATAAAGCATACAGTCTTCCCTAGTTTTGAAGTGAACTTGATCGTTAATGCTAAGTTATTTTGGCCTGAAAACAAGTGGATCATAATTATTTGGGGCAACAAGTGGTATTAAAGCTCAGTGAACAACTCAAGATAAATCCAAGATTTGAATTCTTGCATATTTCGAATCAGATATGTCAATCTTGAAGTTCATGAATGGCTACCACCATGTATGAAATCGAGAAGTTTGATGGAAAGATAGACTTTGAATTATGGAAAGCAAAGATCAAGACAGTTTTGGGATAACAGAAGGCACTTTTGGCCATCACAGACCCTGCAAAATACCCTGAAACCCTCACTGATGCAGAGAAAGCGACAATAGAGGTAAATGCTTATGAAACTATTGTCTTGAATATTACAGATACTGTTTTAAGGCAAATTGTTGACCAACCTACTGCTTATGATCTCTAGAACAAACTAAACGAGATTTATCTCAACAAATACTTGCCTAATAAAGCTTTCTTGAGGGAAAGATTTTTCATATACAAGATAGATGTTACAAAGTACCTCACTGAAAATTTGATCAAATTCAAGAGACTGTCATCAAAATTCTGATAGGCCTCTCCAAGAAGGAAGAATAAAGAAGTTGAAGGTGCGTCGGCAATTGAGTCGGTTAGGGAGATTAGGGACTGCAACTGAATTTACTTTCAATTCTGTTCGGAAGTTGATTGTTTAAAAGAAGAAAGAAACAAAAAGGGACACACAGAAGTTTGCATATCTGGAGTTGGGAAGGTAAGCTCTCGAGAGTGGGAGTTCAGGTGTTACTATCGTGTAGTCTCTATCGTTGTATGTTGTTCATCATCTACTTCTTCTAAGCGATCGAGTAGCAGAGGCCAACGATCGTGTAGTAATTGACAAGCGATCGTGTAATATTTTGTTAGCGATCGTGTAGAAGATTGTAAGCGATCGCGGAGTGTTTTGTAAGTGATCATCTAGTATTACTCAGTGATCGTGTAGAATTTGTAAACGATCGTTTAGTATTTGGTAAGCGATCGAGTAACAACTGTAAGCGATCATCTAGTCTGTGTTTGACTCTTATCGTTTAATAAAGAATTCATTCATCGTTTAGCTGTTATGCCAACCCGTTACGTTAATAAAGACTTTTTAAGGATCAGTGTCCTAACAAATTGATATCAGAGCAAACCACCTAGGCAAGCATGGATCAGAAACGTTTTGAAGAGAAACTGGAGTTACTAGACCAAGAGATCTCTGGACTCAGAATCAAAATGCAGAAATTGTCAACCATAGAGGAGAATTTGGCGTCGTTACCAAAGAGCATCGAGTGATTGGGATTACAGGCAGAGAAACATCAACAGATGCTCATTTCCTATGTTACGGAAATGGCCAAGGGCAAGGCAAAGGTGATGGAAGAGGCAAAAAGACCGAATACCAATAATGTGTGTGGAACAAATAGTTCGGTGAAAGCAGCTGGGGAAGACGCGATTTGCAACTGAAGTAAATTCAAGAAAGTTGAAATTCCAGTGTTTAGCAGAAGTGATCCAGACGTGTGGTTATTCAGAGCAGACCGTTATTTTCAAATTCATAAGTTGACTGAATCTGAGAAGATGACGGTGGCGGTTGTGAGTTTCGACGGCGCCGCGTTAGACTGGTACCGATCGAAGAAAGGCAGAAAGTTGTTCAAAGATTGGAAAGACTTAAAGAAAATGATGTTAGTCTGATTCCCATCTTTAAGAGAGAGAGATCGATTTGTGGAAGATTCTTGGTAATTAAACAAGAAACGACTATGGAAGCATATCGAAATTTGTTCGATAAGTTAGTGATGCGCAAAAATTGGAAGTCAATTTTTACTCGACAACCAAATCCCATGGACGTATTATGTGATGCATGTCCCTAAAATATGAGTTGATAGCCATGCGTCGATGGTCATTCATTGGAATGAAAACGCGCCAACAATGTATGCGATGATCATGCGTCCTGCCACAAGTTTTCTTACGTTCACGCCAAGTATAACATGAACGCAAGTTTCTCGGGTAATCCAAGGTTGAACACAGGGACTTGTAACTATATGTTTGCGGTGATTGTGCATGCGGTGGTATAAATAAAAGAATGAAGGGGATGTTGCTACGTTAATCCTACTCCTACTCCTATCTAACAGAAAACGCAATGAGAATATGCATGAAAGGTGGAAATGCGACAAACCTTGACATGAAATAAATGAATGGGAAAATGGATAAAATGCGGAGATGTTTTCATTGCAACCCTTAAGAGTGACCGCAAGGGAACCTTAGTCAGCGTCAGATTATGCGATCATGTTACAACCATACACGGCAAGTCATTTTCCAATGGAAATGCGGTGCTCCTAATTCTAGGACGCATATGTTCAACGCAAAGTGTCCAAAGAGCTTATTCCTAAGTCTCGACTCTTTTCCTATGCGATGATGCAAAATGCATGAAAGCAAGGTGACCACATTCAATCCTATCCTATCTCTAGGATGCATGCGACGCATTAATAACAAATAGTGCTCATTTCTAAGTGCCTATCTCTCCCAAGTCTAGTTTCCGACCTGACCTTCCCAAGCCTAGATTCCGACCTGACCTTCCCAAGCCTAAATCCTGTCCTTAGACTATCCTCCCGAGTATCCCTAATGGATGAATGAAGCATACATAATACAAGACAATCTCATAAACTTCGTTGAACTACGGTTGTTACTATCCCTAGTGAACAACGCATACCTTGCTTAATGTGTCCAACCACTTACCGTCTCGGGCAGTTGATTGTTGCTGACTTTACTCATAGACAAACAATGCGTTAGCCCATAGACAGGTGTTGCAGCAGCTTTACACTAAGCAAATAAGACTACTCACATACTCGCACAATTCACACCTCTCGGTGGATTGCTACATGCTTCATATCCCTAATCCACATGACTAAGTATGCAATACCCAAGCAATCTCACTAAGTATTGCAATGAAAATAAAGATGCTAGGCAAGAAGATGGAGATGGAGTCGAATGAAGAGAGAAATGCATTGAAAAACATATTGTATTAATTTCTTAATTCAAAATGTTATACAATTCAATATGAGAAAAGAAAGAAAAAGAAATGATCGGCTGGAAGCAAAGATTTGCTTCCAGCGGATCTGTATCAAGGCTACCGGTGTAGCCATGGATGGGCGGAGAAGCCGACTCTCTCGAGATCTAACTCTGGTCGAAGGCTCCGATCGTCACTCGGAATGGATGAAGGAGGTGAAGAA
The DNA here is from genome assembly GCF_009727055.1 of Benincasa hispida. NCBI lineage: Eukaryota > Viridiplantae > Streptophyta > Magnoliopsida > Cucurbitales > Cucurbitaceae > Benincasa > Benincasa hispida. The sequence continues at coordinate 59,053,143 of NC_052357.1, forward strand.
CTTTCTGCCATCTTCTCACGCATTTTGTCTGGATCGCGGGGAAAATCCCCAGTTGAGGGACAATCTCCGGATCCAAGGATCCTCCCTGGATGATCTGAATTTCTGCTCATCGACTTCTATTTATAGAGGTTGGCCATCGATAACATTAATTGGACTGCTCTGAGTCTGATGTTCGACGCGTTCGTCCTTTCTGAACCTCTGCCACTAACGGCGTGATAGGTGAAATGTCAACATCATCTTTGGATTTTCTCGAGGTAGATGCGTTGATGCGTTCATTCCACCTACCTTGCGTTGATCCCATTAGTTGCATTGTCGCGCAGCTGCAATCATTCAATGACCGCATTCGCTTAATATCGCAACTCTACACAATGACTGCATTCGCTTGACGAGCGCAACTCCTATGTGATGGACGCATACGGCTGATTACCGCAACATCCATGCGTTGATCGATGTGTTTTCCTTTGCAATAGAGTGTTTCTCCGCATGCGGTCATCTATGCGATGGTCCGATTTCCGCGTTTGCGTTCATTTCCTGCATTGGCTACAAAAATAGAACATTGAACGCATAATTAACACAAAGTAATGGGTTAGTTGAGATTCTCCATGCTGATCAACGCAAACTTCTTTTCTCATGAATTCATATCATGATCGACTCAATTTCTTCCTAATAACCTTCATAATTTTAAGTAAAAGGACTAAGATGGCATGCATTTCTGCATGTCATCACACCCTTAAACTTAAAATCATATTTGTCCTAAAGCATGCTTTATACTCAAGAAATTCTAACTCACCTTCATGCTTTCCTTTGCGATGACCAGCTTCTCAGAATATAATTCACACACACCTTTAACCATCACTACAATGTTCTCCTCCACTTTGGTTGCTTCTTCAAAAAGATCTTGTCTAAGTTAAATCCGGCAAGCCTTTGTTCAAAAACTTTTATTCATTCACCGCAATTTTGTGTTTAGCTTTTGAGATTGCGTTCATTCAAAAAAAAAAATTCAAAACTTTGCGATGACTTGTTCAAATGCGGTGTTAAACCTGGTTACGCCCTTCGTTTTGGCTTACCCCCACGTGTGTCATGCGGGCATCCAACTTCGGTTGCATTCCACATTCAACTCAACTCTTGTCTCGTTTGTTTTGGCTTGGGCCGGACAAAGGAGTTGCGTTAATGCACTGATCTTGGCGACTTGCCTTTGTTTTGGCTTTCCCCCACGTGTGTCATGCGGACATCCAAACTTCGAGCAAGTGCCTTTCACAACTTAACTCTTATCAACATGGGTTTCCTCATTGCGTTGACAGTGGAGTTATTATTCCCAAAATCTCACTTTAACTTTTTTTTGCAATAATCGCAATATAATGAACGCAATACTCCGAGACCGCTGCCACCCCCAAACTTGGAGGTTAGCAGCGTTCTCATCGCAAAGCTAAAAACAAAATACAAGAATGCGATAATAAATGTTTGAACACAGGTTTGCGCAAAATAAAACTTAAGACTTTCAAAATTTGAAGAAGCTAATAAAAGTAAAGAATGCCTTTCGTTGATTAGTTAGAAAATGTTGTGAATTATACGTACCATCATAGAAACATCGCAAAACAATGCAACCGGGAAAAAGAGAATGTCAAAAGGATAAGGCATACAAGATAACAAGAAAAGACCTTAGGCGGAACAACGCATACACTCATGCATTGGAATTCATGCGATTGAAGCCTTGCGTTGAAGGGTGAAAGGAATTCTTCCGTTGATCTAAGAACCGAGGAGACTTATTGTTGCACCTATAAGAGCAAACGTACCCAAAACCAAGGAAGCCGCCATATATCCAAAATAACATTAAAAATAAAATAAAAATAACCTATACTAAGAAAGCAAAGTAAAGATAAAGTAGAAGACATCCCTGGAAAAATAAGAGTGTTGTCACCGCAAGGAGTCTTCCGTGTAGAAGATGGCTCTCAACTGCTTGGGTCAAGTTGTCTTGACCATTGGAGCTTCCGACAATTGTTGGGCGCATGTTGGCCACCATGAGCTTAGAACTGCCTTCGACTCTTTGCGACTGATTGCCCTTCTACTTTGGAATCAACATTGGCTTTTAGCGCATCGCATACACTTCAACATTGTTTGCAACCTGGTCGCACAAGCTGCAATACACCCAAGATAAAAAGTTTGCTCGCAGAGACACAAAACTTAACAAACATTTAATTGCCAAGACTGATCAGAAGGCTAGGAGATTGGAGAGTGTGTATAGTTTCTTACCATTGGAGCTAGGGAGTGTTGACGTGATTTCAAGGATGCAGTGGTTACATTCCTTGGGGAAAACAGAGGTTGACTGGCGGAAACTAATAATGATGTTTACACATGAGGGTCGGAAGATAACTTTACAGGGGGATCCAAGTCTGACGAAGGCAAGGATCAGTCTAAAATGTATGGTGAAAACATGGGAGACAGAAGATCAGGGATTTCTGGTTGAATGTAGACTGTTAAATGGGGGTGAGTTAGCAGCCGAGCAAGGGGAATACAGCGAAGCTGAATCAGTTCCAGAGCCTCTGTCAGACTTGCTCAATAAGTTTCAAGACATATTTGAATGGCCCGGGGAGTTACCCCTCGTCGGAATATTGAGCATCACATTCATTTAAAAGAAGGGACCAACCCCATAAACGTTCATCCATTCATATATGCATACCATCAGAAGGCCGCGATGGAGAAATTAGTGGAGGAAATGTTGGACTCGAGCTTCATTAGGTCGAGCACCAGTCCTTATTCTAACCTTATTCTACTGGTTAAAAAAATGGTGGATTGAGGTTTTATGTGGATTATCGCGCTCTTAACACTGCTATTATTCCAGATAAATTTCCAATCCCTGTGGTAGAAGAACTTTTTGATGAACTAAATGGAGTTGCTTTCTTCTCGAAGTTGGATTTGAAGTCTAGATATCACCAAATTCGAATGAACCAGCGAGATGTGGAAAAGACCTCCTTTCGGACACATGAGGGGCATTATGAATTTCTAGTAATGCCTTTCGATTTAACTAATGCACCTTCTACATTTCAAGCATTGGTGAACCATATATTCAGACCTCATTTACGCCACTTTCTGTTAGTGTTCATTGATGATATCTTGGTGTATAGTAGAAACTTAGAAGACCAATTGTAGCATTTCAAAGTGGTATTATCAGTCTTAAGGGAGCACGAACTTTATGCTAATAAGAAAAAGTGTCAGTTTGCAAAAGATAGGGTGGAGTACTTGGGGCACATCATTTCTAAACAAGGCGTGGAGGTCGATCCGGAGAAGGTACGGGCAGTGTTGGAGTGGCCAGTGCCTAAGACAATGAAGGAAGTGCGGGGATTCTTAGGCTTGTCTGGTTATTACCGAAGGTTTGTATAGAATTATGGTAGTATAGCAGCGACCTTGACACAAATTTTGAAGAGGGGGACATTTCGATGGACAGAGGATGCTCAGTTCGCCTTTGAGAAGCTCAAGACAACTATGATGACACTGCCTATGTTGGCGCTTCCTGATTTTAGCATACCATTTGAGGTAGAGACTGATGCTTACAGGTACGACATAGGCGTAGTGCTAGTGCAATAAAGGTGATCGATCGCTTTTTACAACCATACTCTGTTCTTGAAAGATCGTGCGAAGCCGGTGTTTGAAAGGGAATTATTGGTTGTTGTCATGGCCGTGCAGAGGTGGCATTCATATCTGTTAGGAAGACGATTTGTTGTCAAGATTGATCAGAAGGCTTTGAAATTTTTACTTGAACAGAGGACGATACAACCACAGCATCAGAAGTGGGTAGCTAAGTTGCTTGGGTATGATTTTGAGGTGATCTATCGTCCGGGATTGGAGAATGGTGTCGCGGATGCCTTATCCAAAGTGGAGATGGAAGCTCATTTGGCCCAAATATCAACCCCTACTTTGATTAACATAGCTGTAATCTAGAAAGAAGTTAAGCACGATGATTAGTTACAAAGAATTAAAGATTGCGTATTGAGGAAGGAGGATTGAGTGCAAGATTTTTCTCTACAGCAAGGCACGTTGAAGTATAAAGGGAGGTTAGTACTTTCTAGCACTTCTTCGTTGATCCCTACAATCTTGCATACGTATCACAACTCTATGTTTGGTGGTCATTCCGGATTTTTTAGGACATATAAGAAATATCAGGGGAGCTATAACGGGAAGGCATGAAGGGAGCTATTAAAAGGTATGTGGAAGAGTGTGTAGTATGCCAGAAAAATAAATCGCTAGCCTTGTCACCAGCTGGATTATTAATGCCACTACCTATCCCTGATGTTGTATGAGCTGACGTTTCAATGGATTTCATTGAAAGACTACCGAAGGCTAGGGGGTATGATGTGATCGTAGTGGTAGTGGATCAGTTAAGTAAATATGCTCATTTCTTGCCTTTGAAACACCCTTTCAATGCTAGTATTGTAGCATATACATTTTGTAGAGAAATAGTTAAACTGCACAGCGTGTCAAGGTCAATTGTGTCAGACCGAGACAAGGTGTTTGTGAGTCACTTTTGGCAAGAGTTGTTTCGATTTTCGGGTACCAAGCTCCATCGCACTACAACTTATCATCCTTAGTCGGATGGTCAGACAGAGGTGGTGAATTACAGCGTGGAAATGTATCTGAGGTGCTTCTGCAGAGAGCAACCGAGAGAATGGGTTAACTGGTTGCATTGGGCAGAATATTGGTATAACACTACGTACAACGATTCTACTGGTTTTTCCCCTTTTCAAATTGTGTATGGACGACAACTCCCAGTGCTGATTTACTATGGGGATGATTGTACTACCAATGCGACTTTAGACCAACAAATGAGAGACAGAGATGTTGTGTTACTGGTGCTTAAGGAGCATTTTAGGGTGGCTTAGGAGAAAATGAAGAAGTTTGCTGACAAGAAGCGACGTGATGTGAAATTTCAAGTTGGTGATTGGGTATGGCTGAAGTTGCGGCCCTATCGCCAAATTTTAGTTTGGCAAAAGAGGTTTGTGAAATTATCTCCCAAGTATTATGGACCATATCAAGTGGTTGACAGAGTGGGATCAGTAGCTTACAAGCTGAACCTTCCGATAACGGTGTCCATCCATCATGTGTTTCATGTGTAGCTGAGCCCAATGATCAAGTAGCTAGAGTTACAGATGAGAAAGAAATATCAGTAAGGAGAAGAAGGCTTGTTTTCAAAAGGGAAAACAAAGAACAATGGGAAGGGAAAAAAGAATGGTGGTGACAAGACTAAGATCAAGTGTTATTTTTGCCACAAACTTGGACATGTGAAGAAAGATTGTTATGCCTTGAAGAGGAAGCTAAACCAACAGAACAAAGGAGGAAAATAGATAGAGGTTGCCGTAGAGGGAAATTCCCTTGTGTATTCAGATGCCTTGGTTACAATTGAAGGGTGTGGAGAGCAGAATTCTATGAAGACTCAAGACTGGGTGATAGATTCTGGCTGTTTAGTCCATATGACACCATCTAAAGGGTGGTTTTGTACCTACAAGAAGTGGGATGGAGGGCTGATCTACATGGGAAATAAAATACTTGTAGGGCTGTTGGAATTAGGTCTGTCTCCTTGAAGATGCATGATGGTTCAGTGAAGTTGATTAGGAATGTGAGACATGTTCCTACATTGAAGAGAAATCTCCTATCATTGGGGATGTTTGACTCCATTGGCTGTGAATACAAAGGAGTTTGAGGCATTTTTGAAATAATTAAAGACTCAAAAGTAGTGTTGGTGGCAACCAAAGTTAATGGCTTGTATGTCATTAAATATGTGCAAATGGCACATTCAACCTTGATGGCAACAAATAAAGAACCCACAGAAGATGAGCTATGGCACAAGAGGCTATTTCATATTAGTGTGAGAGGGCTGCAAGTTCTCTCAAAACAGGGGATTTTTCCTAAAGGTGTTGGAGACAGCTTGAACTTTTATGAGCACTGCATCCTTGGCAAGGCGACAAGGCAAGGCTTCTCTAGAGGACAACATACTTCCAAAGAGATACTTGAATATGTGCATTCAGACTTATAGGGATCAGCTCACTCTCCTTCTCTAAGTGAAGCAAGGTATTTTCTTTCTTTTGTTGTGATTATTCAATAAAGAGTTGGGATTACTTTCTAAAAACCAAAGATGAAGTGTTTGGAAGCTTCAAAAAATGGAAAATCTTGATTGAAAAGCAAACCTCTAAACATATTAAACACTTGAGAACTGACAATGGTTTAGAGTTTTGTAGAGAGGAGTTCAACTTGTTTTGCAGGGAAAATGGTATGATAAGGTACAAAACAGTGAGGTATACACCTCAACAAAATGGAGTTGCTGAAAGATTGAACAGAATAGTGCTTAAAAGGATGAGATTTCAGCTGTCTAATGCTCTTTTGCCAGAGAAATATTGGGCAAAGGTTGTTTCCTATACAATCTACACTCTAAATAGGTGTCCATATCAGTCCATTGAGCTAAAAACTCTAGAAGAAAGGTGGACAGAACAGCCTCCCAAGCTGGAACACTTGAAGGTGTTTTGGTGTGTAGGCTATGTGCATCAAAGCCATGGTAAGTTGAAACCAAGGGTTGTCAAATGCATGTTTCTAGGCTTTACCCCGGGAGTGATGGGTTATAGATTATGGCATCCTATTAAGAAGAGATGTGTAAACAGTAGAGATGTGGGGTTTAGAGAAAATGAGATGTTTATGATGTTCGAGCAACAATCTACATCCATATCTAAGACCAGTAGTACAAGGTTTGAGGTGGGGCCTCAAAATGATCAAGGAGCTTCTACTTATTCTCATAATCTAGAAGTCGAAGGTGATTACACTGTTGAGACTAGTGAACTTGTGTTAAGTGAACAAGTAGAGACACGTGGAGATTTACAAAATTATTCCTTAGCAAGAGACAAAACTAGAAGAAGCATTTTGCCACTTGCAAGATACTTAGAATCTAACTTTGCTAGTGCTGCTAATGTTTCCACTGCAACCAAGACGGACACTGAAAGAGAAATTGTCCTCGCTGGTTGAAGGAAAACAAGGCGGTCAAGGCTAATGCCCAAGAAAATAAAAGTAAATATGATTTACTGGTGTTAAAAACTTGTTTAGTGGAGAATGATGATTCTGCCTGGATTATAGATTCGGGCGCCACTAATCATGTTTATTCTTCTTTTCAGGGGATTAGATCCTAGCGGCAGCTAGAGGCCTGTCTCTTATACACATCTAGATGTGTATAAGAGACAGGTTTTGTAGAGAGGAGTTCAACTTGTTTTGCAGGGAAAATGGTATGATAAGGTACAAAACCTGTCTCTTATACACATCTAGATGTGTATAAGAGACAGATGTAAATATACCCTTTAGTTTAATGTGAATAAAGTGTTTATTCATAAAGATGGAGTAGAAATTTGTACAGCAAAACTGGAAAATAACTTGTATGTGCTAAGGTCGTTAGCATTAAGTCTGTCTCTTATACACATCTAGATGTGTATAAGAGACAGATCCTAACCTCTGTGGTCCTATGAATGTGCGAGCCAGGGGAGGCTATGAGTATTTTATCAGTTCTACTGATGATTACTCTAGGTATGGGTATGTTTATTTGATGCAACGGAAGTCTAAATCCTTTGAAAAGTTCAGAGAGTTCAAGGTTGAAGTTGAAAATGTATTGGATAGACGAATTAAGACACTTCGATTGGATCGGGATGGAGAGTTTTTGGATTCGGGATTCTAGGACTATTTGATAAAACATGGCATCATTTTCCAACTCTCAGCGCTGGGTACACCTCAGCAGAATGGTGTAGTGAAGAGGAGAAACAGAATGTTTTTGGACATGGTTCATTCGATGATGAGTTACGTTTCCTTACCGGACTTGTTTTAGGTTTTTGTAGTGGAGACTGTAGTGTATATACTCTGTGTTCCTTCCAAGAGTGTTACGAGAACACCTCTGGAGTTGTGGAACAGGCGTAAAGCTAGTTTACGTCACTTCCGCATATGAGGTTGCCCAGCATATGTGTTTGAGGCCAATCCCAAGAAATTGGAACCACGGTCGAGGTTATGCCTCTTTGTAGGCTACCCCAAAGGTACACGAAAGGGTTACTTTTATGATCCGTTGGAAAACAGAGTGTTTGTTTCTACGAACGCTACCTTCCTGAAGGAGGATCATATTAGGGAGCACAGTCCACGTAGTAAGGTCATGTTACGTGAGCTTTCCAACGAAACTACTGAAACTTCAACAAGGGTTGTTGAAGGGCCTGTTTCATCAGCAAGAGTTGTTGATGATAGTTCATCTGGTAGGTCGGTTCCACTTCAATAGTTGAGGGAACCTCGACGTAGTGGGAGGGTTGCGAACCCCCCTGTTTGCTATCTGTGTTTCACAGAAATCCTGGCTATGATAGTCGATGACGACATTAAGGATCTGTTGTCTTATCAGAAGGAAATGGAGGATGTTGACCAGGATGAATGGGTTAAAGCCATGGATCTCGAGATGGAGTCGATATACTTCAACTCAGTATGGGATCTTGTAGATTAGCCTGATGGGGTGAGACTTATAGGTTGCAAATGGATCTACAAGAGGAAACAGGTTCCGATGGGAAGGTACAAACCTTTAAGGCTCAACTTATGGCAAAGGGTTATACATAGGTGGAAGGAGTCGACTATGAGGAGACTTTCTCACTTGTTGCCATGTTGAAGTCGATCTGTATCCTCCTGTCTATTGCTGCTTATTATGATTATGAGATTTGGCAAACGGACGTCAAAACAGCCTTTCTAAATGGCAATCTTGAGGAGATCATTTATATGGTGCAGCCCGAGGGATTCATTGCTCAAGGTCAAGAGCAAAAAGTTTGCAAACTGAATTGGTCCATTTATGGGCTGAAACAGGCATCTCGATCTTGAATATTCGATTTGATACTGCGATCAAATCGTACGGCCTTGACCAAAACGTTGATGAGCCTTGTGTCTACAAGAAGATCATCAACGGTTCAGTAGTTTTCTTAATATTATACGTTGACGATATTCTACTCATTGGGAATGATGTAGGACTACTGACTGCAGTTAAGAACTGGCTAGCGACCCAATTCCAAATGAAAGATTTGGGAGAGGCTCAGTTTGTTCTGGGTATACAGTTTTTTGGGGATCGTAAGAACAAAGTGTTAGCGTTGTCTCATGTATCGTACATTGACAAGATGTTGCTCAAGTACTCGATGGCAAGGACTCTAAAAGGGGCCTACTGCCATTCAGGCATGGAATTACACTGTCTAAAGAAATGTATTCTAAGACGCCTCAAGAGGTTGAGGAGAAGAGATGGGTCTCATATGCATCTGTCGTTGCCAATTTGATGTATGCAATGCTCTATACTAGGTCAGACATATGCTATGATGTGGGAATAGTCAGTAGGTATCAGTCTAACCCAGGTCAGGGTCACTAGACCGCAGTTAAGAACATCCTCAAGTATCTTCAGAGAACAATGAACTACATGCTCATGTATGGAACTAGGGATTTGATCCTTACTGGATACACGGATCTAACTTTTAGACTGATAAGGACTCTAGGAAGTCTACTTTAGGGTAAGTTTTCACTCTTAACGAATGAGCAGTAGTGTAGCGAAGCACTAAGCAGGGGTGCATCGCTGACTCCACGATGGAGGCTGAGTATGTAGCACCTTGTGAAGCTGCTAAGGAAGCTGTTTGGCTTAGGAAGTTCCTGAAAGAGCTGGAAGTGGTTCCAGACATGTATAGGCTCATCACTCTCTATTGTGATAATAGTGGTGTTGTGGTGAACTCTAAGGAGCCCAGGAGTCACAGACACGACAAACACATAGAGCGGAAGTATCATTTGATCCACGAGATAGTGCATCGAGAGGACGTGATAGTCACGAAGATCGCTTCGAAGCACAACATTATCGACCCATTTACGAAGGCTCTCACAGCTACAGTGTTTGAGGGTCACCTTCAAAGCATGGGTCTACGGGACCACTCGCGGTTGAACTGGGGCAAGTGGGAGATATTTTTGTATTGGGCCTTGGTGCCCTAGTTTATTGTTTTGTACTAGTTGATTGTACACCCCACTCACTTTAGGAAAAGTGAGAGATTGTTAGGGATGATGTCCTAAACTCTTGTGTCCTGTAGTTTGTAAACACAGTTTTGAACAAACGCTTGTGATGTATAATATATGATATTTTCTTCATTTATTGTCTATGAACATTGGATGCTTTATTTGCTTTACCACAAACAAATAAACTAAAATCTCTAGTTGTCGTTTGTAACTTAAGGATGTATGTGGAGACATACAAGTGGATCACGTCTTAAGTGATAAACAAAATGGTATGTAGTATATGGATATAGGATGAAAACCTTATCCTAGTAATGCTACGAATGCTGTCCGCTTTGTAGAATAGTTACAAGTCTTGTGACTTGCTACAGATGGCCTGATCCTGATTATTCATGTGAAGACATGTGAGCAGGGGTGTCCTATATAAAAAGTTTGTATAAGACCTGACTACGAAGTGTTAACATCTCGTTATATAACGTCGTTCATAACAAAGACTTCACTTCACTAGGATGACCATAGGTAACATGACCTCAATCCTGAGTGAGTTGGGAACTTCTGTCTTTGAGGACAGTCCTTTAGTTTGCATGTCCCACCACTTTGGGGATTCGTCTGATTTGGGAGCTGGGAACTCAGCTACACAAGATGGAATTTACTCTTTCCCCAAAGTAGAGGTAAGTAAATATATTGCTCCCTTAAAGGTTGATCCCGGGGCTTGAACAATGTGGCACCACACACCTTATCATGGCCCGAGAGATGTTCACATATAGTAGCACTATGTTGTATTGTTTATTAGAAGAATCAGTGGTACTTAAGGAGTTAGATGTAACTACAGGGGCAAAATGGTAAATTGGCTCAGCTATACTTATGAGCATCTGTAAAGGGTTATCGTACTATTGATTGGTTATATCCGATGGACGCAGAAATATATCTGTGGTAAGAAGAGTTCAGTCGTCGATCTTTAGTGGAATGCCTGGTAGTTAACGGATGGTAGATCTCGTGGCTAAAGAGTTTAGTCAGCTATTCACGTACCGTTGAAGCTTCAAGCCATAGGTCCATAAGGTCCCCTTGGTAGCTCAATAGATTCAAGTTGAGAATCAGTTTTTGGGTCAGTTTGAAGTGTTCAAATTGACAAGAGCGAATATAATTGAACTCGTTAATTATATATGATATGATTGACTTTATGTATGAGATACATTATTTGAAGGAAAAATGATATAAATATGATTTATATCTAGTGGAGGAGAAAACACTATGGTTTATATGTGATATTAAACCATAGGTTAATGAATATAATATGATTATATTTATTATTTTAATTGGACAATTATAGGATAATCATGTCGACGTTTTCTCAGTAACCGTGTGTTAGTGGGAGGTTTCATTCAGTTTTTGTAACTGAAGAATAAAATGAAAATCGTTTTCATTTTGCAAAAAGATCACAGAATTCACTCACAGAGTGTATATAGCTTATCATATAGCAAACCGAGAGGCTACATGATAGCTCAGAGTTTCTACATGATCGTATACACGCACGCCTTTTTCTAAACGATCGCATAGGATTTGCTAAACGATTATCTAGCTCTTTCCTAAACGATCGCACGTCCGAGTGTTTACTAAAGGATCGTCTATACGATCACAACCTATTTACTAAATGATCCTATACCTTCTACTAAACGATCAAGCATCGTCTATACGATAGACCCTGACTTTTCCCACTTGCTTGGTCATGGTATAGGATCTTTGTTTCCTCTTTCCCTCTACCAAATCCAACAGAGCCCACACTTCTTGGATTCTCACACCGAAAATCCCAAGGGTTCTAAGTGGTGGTGTCATCCCCATTGCTTGTTCGTGTGGAGGCCATTCATGAGTAGACGACCGGTGATTTGATGAATGATTGCTTGGGCGTTCCATCGAGAGCGAGAGGAGCAGTCCTTTGGAGAGAACAAGATTTTCTATGGGGAAAAGTTCTTTAACTGGTATGTTTTCTTGTTCTCTTATTATTTAGTTTTGAAAGCATGCCGGTAATTTATTGTATAATGCATATCTTGTCTGTTAGATTGTAAATGTGGTAATTCTTTCACAATGAGTTTGGAACGATCCGCTTCCGCTCAGAGGTACTCTTGTATAAGAGTTTCTTCAGTCTATCTATGGGCTCAAGCAGTCACCAAGGTGTTGGTGTGACTGATTTGATAAAGTAATCTCCAAAATGGGATTCAAGAGAAGCTCTTATGATTGTTGTGTGTATATAAACTCTAAAAGCTTCAAGGAACCAGTTTATCTACTCCTTTATGTAGATGATATGCTGTTGGCTGGAAGTTACAAAGAAGAGTTGGGGCAAGTCAAGATGCTCCTAAAGAAAGAGTTTGATATGAAAGACCTAGGGGAATCTAGAAGGATTCTAGGCATTGAAATTGACAAAGATAGAAAAAATGGCTGATTGTATCTGAGTCAATCAGAATATTGTGGTAAAATACTGCAAAGGTTCAAAATGGATGGTGCTAAACCTGTTAGCACTTCACTTGCTCCTTATTTTAAGCTTTCAGCTGCAAACAGTCCAAAAAGTATAGATGAAGATCACATAAACCATATGAAGGTTGTTCCCTATTCAAGTAGTAGGATCTTTGATGTATCTAATGACTTCAACCAGACCAGATCTGTTCTATGCTACAAGTTTGTCAGTAGATACATGGCCAATCCTGGTAAACGACGTTGGGAAGCAGTCAAATGGATACCGAGGTATCTCTGTTCATCAAAGGAAGCAATTATCTTTTATAGACAGAATGAACCCTCCAATGATGAAATGTATGGTTATGTTGATGTTGATTATGCAGGGGATTTGGATAGGAGGTGCTCACTATCTGGTTATGTTTTCCTATAGGGAACAATTTGATAAATTGGAAGGCAAGTTCGCAGTCTGTTGTGGCCTGTTCCACAACAGAAGCTGAGTTTATAGCACTGAGGCTGTGAAAGAAGATTTGTGGCTGAAGGGATTACTAAACGATTTCGGCATTACAAAAACAAATGTGAGAATATATTGTGACAATCAGAATACAATTTACTTATCTAAAAATCAACAATTTCACATTAGAACCAAGCACATTGACATCAAGTACCATTTTATCAGACAAGAGATTGAGAAAGGAGAAGTTGAGGTAGTAAAGATACATACCTCAGACAATGCGGCTGATATGCTGACCAGACAATTCCTTTAAGCAAGCTTGGTCGATGCTTAGACCTCCTCAGGTTCGAGTTACCTGAAAAAGGTTAACTCAAGTCAGCTCAACAAGCAAAGAGGAAAAGGTACTCTAGATGCTTACAAAAGTGGAGATTGTCATAGAAATAACCGAAGACAAGAAATGAAGTTGCAAGCAGTTGTTCGTTGTCGTCTTCTTTCTGTTATGTTTGTTGTAACCACCAAAGTTTCTTCTTGACTATGAGCGCTTGTATAAAAAGAAAACAAATGAGAGAATAGAAAGAGAGAGAGCAAGACATTCATTCTGTAAGAAGTTTAAAGAAGAAGTAATAAAAAGAGGCCCTCCTGATTTGCACAGTGCACGTAGGCCTTTGGCTGAACCACTTAAATACTTGTGTTCTTTCTTTCTTTCTCTACGATCGTCTAGCTTTTACTTAAGTATCGTGTACACGATCGTTTAGTTCCTATCGCACCATTTACATGATCATTTAGCTCCGCATCGCATTGTCTATACGATCGTCTAGTTCCTTAGTCGTCGTCTATACAATCGTTTAGTTCTAATCAACTATCGTCTACACGATCGTCTAGTGCTTCGTACTATCGTTTACATAATTGAACTATTGTCTAGTTCTTTGGAGCTTCGTCTACACGATTGAGCTGCATTCAGGTAAACGATTGAAGAGTTTTGAAGCTTAAAGCATACAGTCTTCCCTAGTCTTGAAGTGAACTTGACCGTTAATGCCAGATTTTTCTCTTTTCCTCTTTCCATCAATCTATCGATTTTCCTATTTTTCCTCTTCATTTGTTCTTATATGACGATTCAATATTCTTTTGTTTCATTATTATAATCAAATTTCTTTATTTTTCGGTTAAAGAAGATGAAATCTTGTTCATTGGAGAAAATCAAAGTTAGACACAACAATAAATTGGGACTTCCGCGATTGTAGGGAACACCGGAGAATTATGATTTTTGTGTGGTTGTTGACTATTTTCTAATGTACCTGTGAATCTTGCAAATACGCTATATATTTGAATAATAATTCAGCCGAAATAGAACCTTCTTTCAACCTTCTAAGCACTTTCCTCCTTATATATTTAAAAAATATATTTTTTTAAAAAAAAACCAATTCTACTATACTTCCCTCTTATCCCATCCTTTTCTTTCTCTCTTTCCCTTATATCCCATCATTTTCTTTCTCTCTTTCCTATTTTCCATTTGCAGCCACAACCTCTCCTTTAAAATCTATGCTAACACACCCTCCTCACGTTGCATCTTGGGTTACCTCTTTTACAACCTTCCATTCTTCCTTCTCTCACTATCACCTCTCTACTACATTTCAATTTGTATGACTATCAAATCTTCTTTTGCTCATCATCGACGGGTTCTCTAAGTAGCCGCATGCCACCATCGTGACCATCGCACCATAGACACACCATTGAGATCGTCCATTTTATTTATTTATTTGCTTCTAGAAGTTGTAGATAAAGTATATTTGTAGTTTTCGAGTTGTTTTGGAAGCATTGTCTATTTGTACTCAATTGGTTAGTCTTTGGGTAGTTTGATCATTTAACCATTTGTATTTTTTGTTTTTCTATCTTTACAATTGTGAAACCTTTTTGTCATTTTTCTAAATGAAACTTCAACATTTGTTATTTCTCTTGTCAGCCATTTTTTCATTGTGTAGATATTGTTTGTTTATGTTAAGATTGTTTTTCAGCTATAAACCTGCCTAATTTTATTTTGCTTTCAATTACTTTTTTTTTTTTTTTGTTTCTTTCTCTTTTAATCTTTTAAGTTTTTTTTCGAATTCCGAGTGGGTCGTCTCTACCAATTATTTAAATTTGTTTCAAGAATTTGAAATAAAAAATGTTTCATAAACTAAATTAAATCTCCAATTCTCTATTAGGGGTTTTTTATGATCAATTTCATCAAAATTTTTCATAAAGCTCTCATCAAAGTGTTTGCTTATATAAAAAATTGTTTTTTAGCCAATTTTATTTCATAGGCATTTTCTTTACATTCACTTTGTTTATCAATTGCAGTTTTCCATGAGCTCCCTTCAATTTTTTTGGTTTTTGTATATGATTATTTTTATAGTCTTTTATTTTATTTTTTTATGTTTTAATGTGGTAGGGATCATTAGAGACAAAATGTGATATTTCTTTTTTTTTTTTCTTTTTTAACATGAATGCCTAAATTGGAAATTTTTTTATTCAATGATTTATAGTGACAATAGATTTTTTTTCTTTTAAATTCACATTAAAGTGAGTTAATTTTTATTTAAAAAAAATGTAATTTTGTAGTGATAAAAAAGTCCTTTTATATATATATAATATATATATATAATATTATGATTAATTCATGTAGAAAATTTGGTTTTAGTTTTGATTTTTTTCTTATTAAAATTGAATCTAAATTTCTATCCATTTTTCTTCCATCTCTTTTAAAATATTTTGTTATAGGTCTTTTTGTTTTTTTAGGTACTTAATCAAATTTGTTTGTTTGTTTTTTTTTTAAAAAAAAACATATAAACTTTGTTTTTGTTGTTTATTAAATTCATTATTTCCAGCACAATTAGATGAGGAAGAGAGCATATGAACAAGAAGCTTTTATAATGTAAATATATCTATTATTCATTTACATATATAAAGATAATTTTGTTTATTTTTTATTTCATGTGAATATATATATTTTTTTGTTATTCTTATCTTACCAACAAAAAAAATAAAATCAGTATTTTTATTAATTTATTTCATGCATACCATGATATGATCACAAATATAAAATAACTTTTTTTTTAAAAAAATTGATCTTAAATTTCAAGTTGGAAATAAATGATCATAAATACAAAAGATTTTTTTTATATTTAATTTAAGATCAAATCTAAATTACATCTATATAATCTTTTCAACTATTTTTTTTAATGTTTGTAGCCATAAAATTTGTATTAAAATTTTTTGTTTATTTACTCTCTATTCAAATTTTGATAATATGCATCAAAATATCCACATTTTAGAAATATATGAATCAAATTGAATATTTTAAAGTAAGGGATTATCACTCTTTTAAGAGCACATAGATTAAAAAAAAACTGAAATAAAAATATAGTTCCTAATATTTTTCAAATAGAACCTTTCGATTGTGATGCACGTGTGTTAACAATTTTAAAATATAATTTTAATGTGTATTGATATTTATTCACAATCTTTTTCATCTATTTATTTTGCATGTATTTTATTATTTTATAATTTTGTTGACCACGATCTTGTTAGGATTGGGAGATTCATGATAATCATAAAGAATACCTAATAATTAAATTTGTTATTCCAATATTGTTTTTTAATTTCAAATATTTGTTTAATTTAATAAATAAATAAGTATTTAAACCCTTTTGTTATCGTGTTATCAATATTGATAGCAAGTACTATCCTAGTTGCTTTGTTTATTTTGGCTCAAACGGTTTCAATTTAATAAAGAAATAAGTACTTAAATTATTTTATTATTTTATTACTCAATTTAAAATTAAATAAATATATTTTATTATTATTTCAGTCACAAATATTTAGTTGGAGTTGGGATAAAAATTTTCAGGAACTAAATTTTAATCCTAAATATGGATTATTTTAATAAACAAAACGGAATATACAAATATATCTTAAGAATATATTAAATAAATATATATTGTTTTATTACTTTATTAATTACCATTTAGAAGATAATGGTAGAGATTTTAAAATATTTTAAATTTCTAATTTCACAAAAAATCTAATCATTTAAATTGTTATTATTCAAATATATGCTGTAGTGATTTTGAATTAGTTAAAATCACTTTTAGGATATTCAAAATCACTATGAAGTATGTTATTCCTCATTCAAAATCAATTTAGAATTCAATTTTACAATTTTAAATTATTTAAAATGATTTATAGTTGGATTTTCAAAATCGAATTGGAGTTTGATTTTTAACTAATTCTAATATTATTATCTTTAAATACTTTTTCATAGAATAATTTTTTTTTAATTATTAAAATCATTTTTAGAGGTAAAATATGTCCTAATTTAAGTAAAATTACTAAATCTACCTAGACAAGAAAGTTTGCTCGAGAAAAAAAACAGAGAATTACATTTTATGTTAAATAAATAATTTGTTTTTATAATACGAACCTAACTTAGCTGGTCTGAACTTTATTACCTAACTTGATATGAGATTCCATCCACACTCCATATAAAAATTATTTAGGTTATATAAGAGTTGACCTATAATATATGTTTTTTTTTTGTACTTTTATATAATTTCCTAAAATATATGTCTACAAAACTAATTGAATATGAAGTTTTAATTTATATTATTTGTTGTTTAAATAAAAATTGTATCTATCTTTTATCTCAAATATATTTGAGTTGATTTTTAGTTGGTGTGGTTTAAATATAAGATATAATATATAATGTTCTATTTGCTTACACTTTTTTAAACCAATATCCTAGTGTAAAATAAACAAATGAAACAACAATGTTTTGTCCATTAAGTCACTTGGATTTATAGTCACTATCATTTAGTAGGCCAATAAGATATATATTCAAAATTTAATCAAGATATATATTCAAAACTTAATTTTATTTGAAGTATTATTTATAAAAAAAACTATTACTTTTGAATTGGAGGAGCAGATATAAAGATCCTTTGGGGTAAAAGAAAAAAAGGGTAAAAATTTGAATATATAACCAAAAAAAACAAACAAACAAAGTTAATATTAATCCCAATTCAACTCTTAAAATTCAAACTTGATATCATAAGCTATCAAATAAGTTATTATACTATATAAATAAAAAATAATACTAAAAAAACAAAAATTAAAATATTTATTTACATTATATTTAATTGTTATTCAAATAAATAAATTTTTGAAACATTTTTTTAGATATTTAGATACACGAGCTAAAAAATATAGATATACATTCAATAATAATGAAATGAATCTTGGATAGCAATCAGTGCTTTTGTGCTCAAATTGTTAGGTAAATAAAAAATATTTTATTGATATTATTATTATAAATAAAATAATATTATTTAAAAAAGTTGAATATAATATTACATTAACTAGTCCAAATCTGAAGCGGAGAATCTTATAATATGAGAGTGAAGTACATAACAGCAAGTTGGTTGGTTTTTATAAAATACAAATTCGAATTTGTTATTATTGTTAATATTATTTAAAAAAAATCCAAAAAGGAAGAAATGGAATTCGTTATTGTTGATGAAGATGAATATTTAAAAAATTGGGGGCACGGTAGTAAATTAAGATAATAGGGAATTAAAAATACGTAACAGGATACGGGTTAAGGAATGAAGTGGGAAAGAAAAACGTCAGTAAGTATTTGGGCTTTTGGTAATTTCCAGTTTTCTTAACGAAAACCTGGAAGCGTTCGCTTCTGTGAGCGAGCCGCTCTGGAACGGAGAGGAGAAGCCCGCCGGTTTCGTCTGCTTGAGATTTTAACGGGAGAGATCCATTGATCTCCGTCGAAATTATGCATTCGAAACCCTAATTTTTGTTTTTCGTCGTTGTATCCTTTTCTTATTGGCTGTAGGAAATCATGCTTTCCATAATTAATTGATTTCTCAATTGATCATCTAGTTTGAGGTTTTCTGTTGTTACGTACTGATCAATCTCTCTCTGGAAGTTTTTCTTTTTCTTGATTTGTTTCTGGGTACTGAGATACTAAGGTTGGATTTGGAATGGGGAAGGCTACCGATTATTCATCTAATCATCGTTCGCCAAGTGGAACTGGTTTGTCCGGCGATAATATCAACAGCTCCGAGTTTCGGCGGAAGAATCTTCAGTCTCCGTGGGCTCAAATCGTCCGAGGTGAGCCAGAATCGATCTCACCCGTCGATCAGTCCCAGCTGTCGTCGTCCTCGTCATCGCTCTCTTCGCTAGCGGTTTCTGCTACAGAAACCCCCGCTCCTGCTTCACCGCCGTCCGATATCTTTACATCTTCCGAGAACTATGATGCAAATGACGGTAATGCAACGGCTACGTCGAAGAAGCAGGCTTGGAACAAGCCTACGAATGGCGTTGTTGAGGGTGGTCCTGTAATGGGGGCAGACTCTTGGCCTGCTCTTGCTGAATCCGCGAGGGCTTCACCCAAATTAGCGGTTGATTCTCCTCCGAAGGTTACCATCGAAGTATCAGTCCCCCTTTCTCAGGTTTGATGATGTTACTTCTGATAACGTCATATTTAACTCTCGAAAACGTTGATGGATGGATGAAAAATTAGGAGATTAATAGAATTCTCCAATTTTCTTTCAATGGCGTGGTTTTTTTTGTTATTCTTTTTAATGATACTGAAACTCTGTCGTTGTGTACATATAGGTTTTATGCGGTAGAATGTTGAATGGGGCTATATTATGTTGTGAATTTTGATTTCCCTTTTCCTTCAGTACTCTTCAACCATGTCATTATACTTTTGTAACTGTCTTATAGGCCAAATGCTTCCTCACGGTTTAATGGTTATTCGATTTCAATATGCTTGTGCATGATGTAGTCTATCTTGTGTTTTGCGATCAGGGATCTATCAATGTACCCCCTCAGCGGCAAGCTACAAATAATGCCAAATCGAACTCAAGTCTGAAGCATACAGTGGTTGCTCGACATAGACCATCAAGGCGGGGTGGTGGTGGTGGTGGAAGCTCAGTGGGAGGGCCTGCACGAGGCTTTTATCGCCCTCCGCCACCTCCGCCACCTCCACCACCACCTCCCCCACCACCTTTTCCTGTATTTCAAATTCCTCCAGCTAGTTATTGTAATCTGATGCCAGCAATTCCTGATCCTTCTTCAGGAGAACCACTGTTCAGTAACTGGGATCCACGGGGTGTTGCAGGCTTTGTGCCTCAAATAAATTTTGCCACTGATCACCGAAACTTCTTTCCTAGGGGGACTTTAGCCCTCCACCCCCGTGGTGATGGTCACTACCATAACAATCGTGGAGGAAAACGTGGTCAAGATCGTGGAATATATCCTAATGCTCGAGATGCTCATTTTCAGCCGCACAGGCCTCATACTAGAGGCTTTATGAGGCCTTTGCCACCTTACACTGCTCAGTTTCCCCAGGCTGTTAGACCTCATGGGAATCCCATGACTCCTCCAGGTGGGTATCTTTCTAGGGACTAACGATGACAGTGGCTATATAATTTTTAAATGTGATTTTAATTTGCATCCTTATTTTGATCAGAGTTTGTCTATGTTCCTACGTTGCCCTTGGAGCCTTACAGAGGCATGCCTTTCATGCCACGACCTGCGAATTATCCTGCTGTAGATCCCACTCTATCTGCATCAATAGTTAAGCAGATTGAATATTATTTCAGGTAATATGGTTTACTATATGAAGGAACCGCTTGGTTCTTGGTTGTTTCTTTTATCATTACTGATTATAACTTTGTATTCCTGTCTGTGCTATTCGCAGCGATGGTAATTTGGTAAAGGATGATTACTTAAGGTCCCAGATGGACGATCAAGGCTGGGTGCCAATTTCTCTGATAGCTACCTTTCCTATGGTAAGCTCTGATCATAATTCTGCTGTTCTTTATGAGAATAAAGAAAGTTAAATATATAAGTAGTGAATTCTATTCGATAAATTGCTTATTAGAAGGGCAAGAATTTATTTCTGTAATGTGTCTTTAATATTTAAAGATGTGTGTATGGATATTTTTTTAAGGTAAGAAAAAACGTAAAATGAGAAGAAAAGTAGTTGTGATTTAAGCTTTAGGAAGTTTGTCAATAGGAACCATAGTGATTTCTAACAAACCATTTTTTAGTGTTAATTTGGTTTCTTTAACAGAAATTCTGGAGTTCGCTTGTTAATTTATCATATAGAGTGTTCTTTGTCATTTAATAAATAGTACTTTCTCTCTGCTCGTAACTCTTTACTGTATCAGAAACAAAAAGGAAGAAGTAAAGGGCCCTTAAATGAGTTATGTTTAAGTGCGGGTACAATTATATAATTGAAGAAGAAAAATCTCTTTTAGCTACTGTGAGAAAATATCAGATGTTGCATGATATTGATTTAGACTGCTTACAAAAAATTAGTTTTACTGTTTGTTTTTAACGGAAGTCATTCAATTGAAATTTTTATGAATGAAGAAATTGGTTAGTCAACAAGATTTGTGTAAGATACAACTTTTTCTTATGTCAATATTAATTGAAGTGTTAATTAAATTTTAAAGTTATGGTTAATTTTTACCAAACACGTAGGTTTGCTAAAATTGTTGATGATTCAGTCTTAAAAGGCTTAGAGAATTCAAATTAGGTTTGATTAAATTCATTTTTTTCAAACAGTCTGATTTTAAAGTTACATGCAATCAGTGTGGAGGGTTTATTTTTCTATATTTTGTTTGAGTTGATCAATTGGTGATCTTTTGACCAAGTGGGGAATGTATAATTGAATGTACCAAACACCCAAGTCAGCTATATTGGTTTGAGACTCAATTTTATCGGTTCAAAGACACCAAACTAAGGATAAATTGAAGCCATCTGTCAGATAAGTATGATTTTAAGGTGATAAACCTGCACAGCTTGAAGGTAATGGTGCTTTAAAGAAAATAATGAGGTGGTACTTGGTAGTGGTACCATTTTTTTTTTTTTTTTTTTTTTGTTTCCTTCGTAGATTATGTTAGAGTGAGATACTTGAAAGTCAATGTGATCATTCCACTAACTATTTTTGTTTTCATACTTGTAACTTGTAATTCTCTTTCTAAAATGTGCTTCTGATTAGAATAAGGCTATTGATTTATACTGGCGTTTTTGTGTTTATACATGCAATCTTTGGTCTTTAATGGCCAAATGATTTCAATGTCCAGTTAGGGCTATGGTTTACATCACATGATTTAATCTTTTTTTTTTTTTTTCACTTTTTTAACTTACCGTCTACCTTTTTCTCGTTTCTATTGGCTTTTATTCTTTATTCCTCTGTTTTAAAAAGGAGAGTTCTGCTTCATTGAGTAGTTAAACTTTTCTTGTCAACAATCAGACAATGTAAAAGGAAGATTAAATTTTGGTTAGAGTGGTGTTTAGTGGTAAAATTTGGTTTCTTGATCTTGTTTGTGGTGAAACCAGGGAGCACAAAGAGATGTCCTACTAAAATTGTATTGATTCATCATAGTCATATCTGTTCATGATTTTCTTTTATTTTCAGAAAAAAAGGCTTCAGTATAACTTTTAGTGCACTCTGTAACTCCAAGTTTTTTCCTCATCCAGTATGTGTTATACTGGTTGACACTTATCTATACTATAAAAATGAGTTTTTATATCGGTTGCTGTGGTGTCTGCTTAAATTAATTTTCAACGTTTATTTTAATAACACTGCTTTTGTTCTTATAAAAAAAATAATAACAGGGCTTTTGTTACGATAATTTTTCCCTGACTAATTTTCTTACAGCTTATTCAACTTAAACAGTAGCTCGTTCAAATGATTAAGAAATTATTAAGAAAATAATTTAGACGTTTGGGGTAATGAGTGGAGTTGTCAAGTTTGAAAAATTGTTTAGTCATAGGGGCCCATAGTGTAAGGAGTTAATAACTCATGAAATTGATTTTTCTAGGTGGGCAGTCAGTTAAGTACTCCTTAGGCCAAATATGCCCTCAAATGTTTGATTGATACAGCAGTTCAGTGGATTATTTAGAATGAATTAGAAACACTATTGTGGTTGATTGCTGCATTTATACTTTTGCTTTTGCAGGTACTGAGTTTGACTAACAATATTCAATGGATAGTAGAATCCTTGAGAGCATCAACTGAAGTGGAAGTGCAGGTTAGTTTTCATATCCAGCTACGAAATCAATCCTGCCCAGTATTCTCATTCAATGTATTTTGTGTGGTATCATGAAGTACGCTCTCTTTGTTAGTTGTCTGATGACCGATCCGTTCTTGATTGAAGTCTTTCCCATTTTTGGGTTGTGAATTTACTGATTTGTGTGTGTGTGTATATCTAGTGTTATAGAAAGCAGCAAAGGGTTGAGTTTCGCTCTAGTTGTACTGCTGGTCTAATTTTTCTGCTGAAATTGTTACAGGATAATAAGATCAGACGGCGAAATGAGTGGAAGAAATGGACAACAAAATCCAATTGGTATAGGACTGATTTGGTCTCTTCTACTCCAAGTGGATCAGGTCATGATACTCTAGCAAATTCTTTTCAAAGGGTCAGAGTGGATGAAGGTATGAACCAAAGTATGACCAGTGATAGTGATCCTCATAATACCAAGAGTACTACTGAGTTGCAATCTTCCGAGACAGGTGCTCGTTCAAAACTTACTAATGGGGAGGTGAATCAGGATGTTCAGACTGATATCTGATCAATTTTGTTCTCCCAAAGGTTCTAGCACATGTTGGTTAGGATAATACCATGTCTACTTACAGAGGGTCTGGCTGCTAACTCTCTCTTCCTCCATGTGTCATGCCATTTCTTGTCATGCTCATTTTGGCAGTTTAAAGAGGCTAGTTTTTGGGGATACGAAGAGTATTTATTTATTATTCCAAATATAAAAGAAGAGAAGTTTAGTTTTGGTATACGCGTAGTTGAAGTACATTCTCAATGTTTCTCATGCTTTATGGATGACATTAGTGACTGAAGTATATAACATTCATTGAACACTATTCTGAATCATCAATGACCATTTTTTTTTGGAAGGAAATGCGCCTTGAATTTTAATTTAATGGCTGCAAATGTTGGCTGATCATGTCTATGACATCCGCGATTTGTATTTGTCGTTTGCATTATGTTATTTTTTCTGTTTCATCTTTGTTCGATATATGTCTATTGATTGTTGGATGATTATTTTACTATTCAGGAAACCCGATTAGGATGAAGTTTTGAAAAAACATTGATCACTTTTTTGTTTTCTGCAAGTCTGCCTTCTAGTTCTAGTACTGTTCTTTGTCTTCATAGCAACGGGACCGAGATAGGTATCATCGCTTTTACCACATGTTTTTCTTTCTTTCCCATCTTCCTTTTTAATCTTTGCATTCTTTGGTCTTGTCAAAGCTTTACCTTTATGTGGCCATCTTCAGGTCCGAACGATCACAAAATTGGCTTCTAGTGGTTGTCTTTGTCGCCTTCCCCAAATCTTTTTGGAAGTTCTTTGACCACCTTCTCCCCTTAACCTGAGAAGCCATAAAAGTCCTATCCACCTACTCCTCAATTCCACTTTCTCTTCTTTGATTCCTTTATGGTATTTCTTCTCTCACCTTTATATAGGCATCTTCAGGCGAGAAATTCTGGTTTTTATATGACATTTTAAGCATTTTATATCATAGAAATATTGGTTCTAATTAGAATTGTGATTCTCACTTCTTGTTGTTCGATCATATCTGAATTATTGGATTGCTATACATGATTTGCATTTCTTAGGAGACAGGTTAGAGTGTAATACGAGCACATTATTATAGTGGATTTTCTAGGCATTTTGTATTGGTCCTTAGGATTGGGATGTATTCTCTGACTATGGCAGGGGAGTGAACAATACCCGACGACATTTAAGGATGGATGTAGATTCATAGGTAGGGATGACCATTCTAGTCCTAACATGGTTGGATTTAGTTATTGATCAATGTTCGATTTCGATTTCTGATTGTTTCTTGCTCTAATTTTAAGTCTGTTGAAATTCTTAAATCAGAGTGGCTTTTGAGATCGATTCTATTATATTATGTAAACAGTTTTTATAAATTCTTAAACCGAAGAAGATTAGAAAATTGATGCAATCTCCCAGAGATTTCAAATTAACACTTTGACGTATTCTTTTAATTCTTCTTCTTCTTCTTTTAAAAGAGATTCTAAATTAACACTTTTGACTTGTTCTTTTAATTTGTTAAAGTATGACCGCTTTAATATGAATTTTGACCACTCTAAAGAGCTTTTGATCTTATAAATCAAGTCAGACAATGAATGAGAGTTTTTGAGAGATTTAGGGTGTGTTTGGTATATGATAAAAGTAGAGAGTTGAGTTGAGTTGGTAATTATTATCTGGAGAGTTATATTATTTGGGAAGTTAAATTGTCTGTGTTTGTTGTGTAGAGTTGAGTTGAGTTGGTAATTATTGTTTGTGTTTGTTGTGCAGAGTTGATTGAGTTGGTAATTATTGTCTGTGTTTGTTGTGCTGAGTTGAGTTGAAGGATCTGATGTAGTTTTTTTTTGTGAATGAGATTAATTCTATTTTTTTTAATTTGTTTTTTATTTCATTCTTTCATTCTTTTATTTTTATGTTTTGCTATTGTTGATTAATTTTCAAATATACACGTATTTTTTCAAATCATTTATGACATAAACTGGATAATCTCAATTTTTTTCCTCAATTTGTAGAACATAATAGATTATTTTTCATATATTCTTTTCAAAAACTATTATAATTTTAATTCTCTTCAATCGGTAAAATATACCAACAAAATATATTTCATATTGTTGCTCAATTAATTGGTATATTGTATATTGTATGTATATATATTGAATGTTTGTATATATATTTCATATTGAGTGTTTGTATGTATATATATCCAAGAAAAATTCACAAAATACATGTTCTTTTCGATACTTATAATATTAATTATATTTATAAACACAAAAAGTACATGTTTTCAAGTATGCAAAAGTTATCATTCTTTTCGACATGACAGTCCATTGTCTATTTGCTGTTATCCAAAAGAACTATAAACAAAATGTAGGGTTGTGGTCAGTCTACATGTTTCTTCCTAGTAAACGGAGGCAGTACCTCTTCCGTGTGTGTTCTGGTACTGCAAGGAAGCAATCTGTCTTCTGAATGTTTGTGACAACGAGGTCAATAAGGGTGACCTGATCATCCTCATCCAGGCCATCAATGTTGTATATGGCATTTACTACTTCCTTCCGACGCCCAAACTCCAGCTCATACTTCTCCTTTTGCCACGATGCAAGTCTACCCATATGTGTGCTCTGCATTTCAACAGTCGATCTCATGATGTCGTTCATTTCAACTTGGAATGATGACCTCTTCCTCTTACTGCCTCGAGATGACTCGGCAGGTACACTCGCTCTACTTGTAGATTGCTCTGCTGGCTCTTCATCTATTTCATCTTGATTTAATGATGATTCTGTTTGGCGAACCTCAGGGGTGTGACAGTCCTGTGATCCAAGTTGAATCTCATCTTCAAACTTTCTGAATGCATTCGTCGCCATCACGTATGGGTCCTCACTTGATTGCCATACTGCTCTGTCTTTCCCAAATACGGTGGAGAGGTCATCATAATGTGGGAATGACTTGTTCCACATCCCCTTCGCATTGGGATGACTCTGCATTGATACACATACACATTATTAATATTTATAGTATAACACGTATCCGTACATTTTTTTTTTCTAGAATCTTACCCAAACCCAAAGATCGAAAATCTCCCTCTCGACCTGGACACATTTGAACTCCTCATTCTAGCCGAACCCCGATTGACTTAACATCTCTGATACTGTGTTGTATTGTTTCTTCAGACTCCTCACCTTGCACTCAATGGTGTTCTGATTCAGTGCGCACCCGGGCACTTTCTCATGCAGAATTCGCTCCAAGTGTTGTAGGTATCCTGGTCGAAACATCCCATTATCGGACCTCCAACCGATCTCCACCAAATACAATAGAGTTTCCACTAACTTAGCATCCTCCACCTTCGACCATACGTGTTTAGACCTCTTATCATTACCTGCCATTATGCTGCATGCATATGTTTGTTGAATGAAAAGATGCTATAAATTAAACATATGCACAAATAAAGGATAAACTGCTGAAATTATATGTTCCAATTTAAATTGTTCGCACAGAGTCTTGGCACAAAATATTTTCACGACATACTTGGAATATTCCATAATTAAATTCCATTTAGTAGTAAAAGAAAAGTAAGCAATGAACATTGAATAATTAAATTTCATGAGCGAGATCTCCCTCATGAGCGAGATCCTCATTATTTTTCACCCATTGAAATGAACTTATTATTAGATTAAAAAAAATTACATAATAGTACTATTTCACCCATAATTCATAAAAAAATTTGAGAAGTATTAGATTAAAAAATATAATGTCGCCAACCATTAATAAAAAAATTTATGAACTAGTATTTCAAAAAAAAAATATAACCAACAATTAACAAATAACATATTTCCATAAAAAAAAAAAGTCCTAAAAAAAAGGAGATACTCAACCTCAAAATAACAAACCTTCTCAAACTAATTATGAATGATTTGTGCAATTAGTTTGGATCCCACAAGAAACACAAAACAATGATAGTTAGATTAGAAATAAAATAAAATAAATTGAACTAAGAAGTAACCAACAAAAAATATAAATTAAACTAAAGAGTAACCAACAAAAGCATACCTTTTTTTAGTGGAGAAAGATAGTGGAAATATGAAACGTGGAAAAAGATAATGGAAATATAGTGGAGAAAGACAGTGGAAATATAAAACATATGAGTGAGAAGTCATCTATAAATAGAAGAGGGAGAAATAAGTGGTTGTTGGAGAGAGTTAGGTGCATTTATTAAAGAGTGAAATTAATTTAACCTCATTAATTAAAGAGTGAAATTAATTTGAGTGTTAGTTGAAAGTAAGTAGCAGCCACGTTGGTAGTAAAGTCAAGCAAATACAAATAGTAAAGTCAAATAAATAGAAATAACATATTTCCATTAAAAAAAAAAAAATGAGGATCTCGCTCATGAGGATCTTCATGAGCAAGATCCTCCTCATGAGCGAGATCCACATTTCTAGCGAAATTTCCTTCTAGAGTGAGATTCTCATCACAAAATTAGCGAGATTCAGTCCACATTTCTATTATCATCACAAAATTAGCGAGATTCAGCCCACATTTCTAGCGAGATTTCCTTCTAGAGCGAGATCCTCATTACAAAATTAGTGAGATTCAACCCACATTTCCAGTGAGATTTCCTTCTAGAGCGAGATCCTCATCATAAAATTAGCGAGATTTACTTCTAGAGCGAGATCCTCATCACAAAATTAGCGAGATTCAGACCACATTTCTCGAGATTCTCATCACAAAATTAGCGAGATTCAGACCACATTTCTAGCGAGATTTCCTTCTAGAGCGAGATCATCATCACAAAATTAGCGAGATTCAGCCCACATTTCTAGCAAGATTTCCTTCTAGAGCGAGATCTTCATCATAAAATTAGCAAGATTTACTTCTAGAGCGAGATCCTCATCACAAAATTAGCGAGATTCAGCCCACATTTCTAAAGAGATTTCCTTCTAGAGCGAGATCCTCATCACAAAATTAGCGAGATTCAGCCCACATTTCTAGCGAGTCCTTCCAGAGCGAGATCCTCATCACAAAATTAGCAAGATTCAGCCCACATTTCTAGCGAGATTTCCTTCTAGAGCGAGATTCTCATCACAAAATTAGCGAGATTTCCTTCTAGAGTGAGATCCTCATCACAAAATTAGCGAGATTTCACTTGTCTAGGGTTGAAGTTTCGACTTATGTACAACCCTTTATACATATTGTTTCCAAGTTTTTCTTTGTTTGTCGAATTATGTATATCGAAACTTCAACCTACGACAACCCTAATATACATATTGTTTCCAAGTTTTTCTTTGTTTGTCAAGTTCTCAACGTTCGACCTCTACATTAATCCAATCCTCAACCCTCGACTTCTAGCAAAACAACAATATTTCTCTGATATAAAAGGTCTAATATTTCTCTAATATAATAAGTTTTGAAAATAAAAAGTCCTAGTTTTGAGGGGATAAAAAAGGAGAGTTTTGAGTGGGTAAAAAATGGGATTTTAATAACCCATAGGTTTTCTTTACGATCTTAACAAACATGGGTAATAAATACCCACCCAACTCAACTCAATTCATACCCATTTATCAAACACCCCTTTAGTGAAAAAGAAAATCTCAAACAAAGTTAATGTATTGATGGAGGATTTTTAAAAATAGAAAAATAAGAAAAATTATTTACACAAAATAGTAAAATTTTAATTTCTTTGATAGAGGCGGATAGAAGTTAGTTTGACTTTCTTTTGTGTATAATTATGTGATATTAGTATTTGTCTAAAAAAGAAAAAAGAAAAAAAAAAAGAAGAAAAGAAAATGGAACTTCAGGATATAAGTATCATAAGTTGAGTCATTACAAGTTTGAATTGAATAAAATTTCTTTATCTTAGCCAACTATGATGGTTAAATTCCAAATTAAGTGTTATAGAAAATTAAAATTTTAGTTTATTGTTGTGTACAGTCTAGAAGAGTCCAATATTGCAGAGCACAAACAAGTAATTGGGATGCAACATCATCATTATTATTTATTTATTGCTTGGTCTGAGTCTATACTTTTGAGTGTTGCAAAGAAGTTAGAACCAACTCTGTGTCGTGATTGTTGGAACTTGAAGGTGGAGAATTAATAATATTACCCAAAAAATTAAGTGCCTTAATGGCTTCTAGTGGCGCACCAAAACTATCAGACAATAATATATTTCAGGGAATTTATGCACAACTAAAACACTCTCACATTATATTTAACGGTAATTATTATGTTTTATTTTTGCCTAGTTCAAAAATTAAAATCTCTATTTTGATGTACTTTCACCATCACAATTTTATAATTGCTTCTAACTTTTTTTAAAAAAAAAATTGAAAAGAAAAAAACATTTCCCCTCTTTTATAATATTGAGTATGTGATATAACTAATGTATTCGATTGTTACGTATTCTTAAAAATTATTCAATCAAAAATAACATCTAATTTCTCTATTTTGAAATTTGTTCTATTTGACTTAATGTATTTTTAAATATCCAAATTTAGTTTAAATGTTATCAATAAATATTAAAAATAATTGTTAATATTAGTTTTCTGCTGATTTTTCTTTTTTCTTTTTATAAAAATATCTCTATTAACCTTATTTATATAAAATTTTGAAAATTATTTTTATTATTTATCCTTTTAAACGACTAAATTTAAGATTTATTAATAATACAAATATAAAATTTGAACATTTGAAGCTACCTCAACCAAATTGGTATTTTACCTAAATTATAATTAACTCAATTGGTATTATGCTTATATTGTTAAGTTCGAAATCAGAGGTTCAATTTTCCACTTCATATATTGTCAAAAAAGAAGTTAAAAACAGTCAAAAAGGTTTATGCATTAGGAGGAAATCTAGAAAAAGATTTATATAAATTAAGATATAAAGTATACGACATCATTTAAAATAGTATTATAATATATCATCGAAATACTGTCATTTAGATCAAAAAGTCAAATGTTTGAATTATATTAATGAACAAAAAAAGAACACAAAAATCTCAAATTACATTACATAGTTTCTGTCCGATTCAAACAAAATGTTTATATTAAATAGTTACATAGTTTCTATCCACTATTTAATATAAATTAATAATAATTATCACCTCTCTCATGTTGAAGAAATTGTTCCTGCACCTCTCTCAGCGTCGAAGAAATTGACACAGAAGGAAGAGAGACAATCTCTTTAAAAGAAAGAAACTTTTATTAAAAATGTAAAAGTATCGACACTTTTGATAAATACACTCACTTTTCACTATAGATTTCTCTCTAACTTTCTTGCTTTTCCTTCTTTCTTTATTTGCTTATTTGCTTTACAAATGAGGACGCAACTTCTATTTATACACATGACATCCTTAGAGATTTTTTTTAAGCTCTTCTAAGAATCTACCTATTCTAGATATTTCTTGGATTATCCTTATCTAAAGGAATTCTCCTTGAATCCTAAAGAAATACTTGGATATTTTTAGACCATTTCTATTGAGAAATTACAATATTATAGATAAACCTAGAAATGTCTAATATTTACACTTATGCTACATTTGTCATTGTGTTAGCTTGCGTTTTACGCGTTTGGTAATTTAGATTTTTTAAAAGTTTATATAAAACCACTTTTTAAATCTTATGAATTTCAATGTTGATTGACAACTAGCTTTCTATTTTAGATTCCTTAATAATCAGGCCATTTTTCAAAGATAGAAATTTTTTTCTATAATCTCTCTATTTTTCAACCACAACAAATTCAGGTTTTTATTTTTTACTGTTTTTTGTTCGGTCAGCATATTTTTTTTTTCAATTGACACTATAATTGATAAGAAAACCCTTACCCTTGTTATCCATTTTCATTTTTCTTCTCCCATTTGTCATCCAAATGCTTCTCGAATGATTTATTTTCTTATATAATTTTTAAATCTTTATGTTAAATAGATAATATAGTTTTTTTTGTTACATTTTGTTTGTACTTAAATTCAAATAACATTTGTTCATTATAATAATTTTACACAATAGCTATCTTTTCAACTTCTTATCATATAATTTAAAGAAATAACGAGATGTAATTTGTACTTTTTTTTGGGTAAAATATAGTTTGTAATTTAAAAACTCATAATAATAATAATAATAATAATAATAATAATAATAATAATAATAATAATAATGTCTAATTTGATTAGCTAAACTATAGAAAATCCGATTTGAATTTACCAAATACTTGTCTAAAATTGAAATTTACCAAATGCCAATTAGCTTCCTATAATAGTTGATTCTTCTAAGAACATAACTACTAACAATTATTTTAAAAACTATAGCAACCCAAATGGAGCCTTAAGCTATTTATGTAAATACTTCAAGAAACTTCTAAAATAGTTAAACCCCGTTTGTTTCACAGTTTTATGCATGATATTTTAGGCAGATATTTAATATTTCTGTTTGTTTTATAGAATTCCATTTTCTAAAACCATGATATTATTACGTAGGGAATTTCAAAACCCATTTGACATAGGTTTTTTAGTACCTTGTAAAAGTGTAGGATTGTTATGTCTTGGAGATGAACTAGTTTAATTAATTAATAAATTAATAACAAGTATAAATTACCATTAATTTTAAGGGGAAGTTGCATGAATATTTATTTTACAATAAATATTAGAGTTTATGTAGTAAGATAAAAGTATTTGCAAATATAGATTTTTTATATTAAAGATTTAGCCCAGAAAAAGAAAAAGACTAAAATGGACATGGGCTCATATAAAACCGTTTGGCCACCTCATTTCGACCCTCCATCTTCTTCCGAAAAACACGAAAAACACTTCCAACCCTTTCAAGCTCTGATAGTGCGTCTCTTTTCGATTTCGACAGTACTGTCTTCTACCGCTCCGATAGTATCGTTTTCTTTCCCATCGATTTCGCTCCAAACTTCAAAAGATACGTTGTTCTTCTTCGTTTCTTTGTTTCTTCTTTTTCCTTTGTTCATCTCTTCATCACTGATAACAAGAATTCGAAAACGTAAGGCTTCGTACTTCTTCTATTGACAGTTTATATAAGAAGATAAATAGTTTTTCAAATTATGGCTACATGCATTCTCCATTGACAGTTTTAGGTCTTTCATTTTATTATGCATTTTAGTCATAGTGTATCATCACGGTGTAGTCATCACAGCGTAGTCATCATAGACTAATAGTCATCAAAATGTTGATTATGTGAAGATTATTTGTAATGTTGATTGTAATTTGCTAGTTTTTCGAGGAATATGTAGATAGTTTATTGTTGACTGTGTTTGATTGCTAATTATGTGAAGATTAGTACTGTGTTTCGTTGTGATTTACTAATGTTTCAGTGAATATTATGCTAATTTAGTTATTTGTTGTTGTTTAACTGAAGTTATTTATTATTGAAGTTATCATTGAAGTTATCACTGATGCTTTAATTGAAGTTATTGTTGTTCAACTGAAGTTATCACTGAAGTTATTTATTGTTGTTTAACTGAAGTTTTTTCATTAGGGAATGTGTTGACAGTTCATTGATAGTTTGTTGATGGATTTGTCTATCAACAAACTAGCACCGATGGATGCTATCATTAATGCTAACTTAGTTCCCTGTACTATGATTTGATGATTATTTTTTCATAGGAAAAGTATCTATCACTATTATTGCTATCAATGATATGAATGTAATGGTTCCACATGTTTGTTTTTAGGATAGAAGTTATCACTGATGTTTTAAGGAATATGTTGACAGTTCATTGATAGTTTGTTGATGGATTTGTCTATCAACAAACTATCACTGCTATCATTGATGCTAATTTAGTTCCCTGTACTGTGATTTGATGATTGTTTATTCATAGGAAAAGTATCTATCACTATTATTGCTATCAATGATATGAATGTAATGGTTTCACATGTTTGTTTTTAGGATAAATGGAGAAAGAAAATAGAAAAACATTGGAAAGATCAACATGTGGGAAAAACACAAGAAGATCAAGGTCACAATCTAATGATATTTTATAAAATTATATAGATTTATGGTTGCTTTTTTCTTACGTTTATGTTATTGTTATATATAGAGAAAAATGTATTAATTGTTCCAGAAAGTGAATGGACAAATCCATTAAAAGTCAGCTCATTCATAAATTTAGATGTCCTGTCTAACATAGAAAAATTAGATGAGCCATCACTCCAACTATTTAGAGAAGGTCCTTTTGGACACTTCTTAGATATGAAAAGAGAATGTCCTTTTGGACATTTCTTAGATATGAAAATGAAAAGGATGCCCAACCAACTCATATCACACCTTATTAGAAGACAATGCACAACTACCAAGCAAAATATATTGGCCTTTAATTTAGGACATATTTCAGAATTTGGCCTCAAGGATTTTTGTTTAGCAACAGGTTTAAATTGTGATGATTACTCTATAGATGGTATCTATAGTGAACAGGAATTAATGGACAACACAATTAGGAACTTCTTTTCCAAGACAAATAAAAAAATTATAAGAAGAGAGCTCCAACCTACTTTTAATTTGTTAGGTTCTGATGCCAACATACCCATTGATATAAAGGTCAAACTTGCACACTTATATTTTCTAGAAAGCTTCCTAATTCCTACACAAGGACATAACAAAGTAAGTTGGAAGCATCTAAAAATGTTGGATGACGAAGAAAGGTTTAGATCTTATCCATGGGGCAGGGTTTCCTTTGAACTAACTATAGAGTTTTTTAAGAAGGTTGTCATCAATAAGCCATCTTCCATTTTCCTCCAAGAATTTCCACTAGCTTTGGTATATTGGGCTTTTGAAATTATACCAAGATTATCCAACCCCACTATTGGATTTGCACGAAGAATAAAAAGCGATGGACTTAGACTTACTCAATGAGAGTCTCAAGAACCTAATGATTGGCAACACATCAACAACAATATTTTCAAAGCCACTGGTGTAAGTCTTTTATCATTGTTATTTCCTTTATTTATATATTATTAGCATGCTATCAAATGATAGAAACTATAACTGATGTTTCAGCTTTTATGACATAGAAGATACCACTATCAATGATAGCTTCTATCAGTCATTTGAAACTATTGTGATATCTTCTATCATTGATAGCATGTTATTGTAGATAGAAGCAATCAGTGATAGCTTGAAATCAGTAATTGTTTCTATAAATTAGCTGTATCACTAACATCTTTATTAAACTTTCAGTTCACTGTTGCTTCATTTGTTCCAACTGAACAAGAATTGCAATCTAACTATTATGCCTATTTTGCGGAGGTGGAAACTAGGGAGATGGATATTGAAAAAGAAAAAGAAGAAAAAAAAATGTCAACCGGGAGAAGAATTACATCATTACAAGAGCCAATTGAAGAATTAAAAAGAGGACAAGAAGATATTAAGAAGGACATCAATGAAAAACACAAGGAGATTCTTGATATATTGGGCCACACAGTGATAAACTTCCAAAAACAAATGAAGGTGGTGAAAAGCAATCTCAATAATCTCTTGAGAAGAACAAAGCTCCATCATCTAGTTTGGAGCTTTTAGATGCAAGTTTGGAAGTTCTAGAGGTAAAACTTGTGATTTTCTTTTTCTGTAAAGAAGTACAATAACAAAAATGATATATGCATGCATACTGAAGTTGACACTGCTAAGGACAAGGAGGCTCAAGATGATCAAGAGAATGACCAGCAAGAATAATTGCATGATNTCATTGTTATTTCCTTTATTTATATATTATTAGCATGCTATCAAATGATAGAAACTATAACTGATGTTTCAGCTTTTATGACATAGAAGATACCACTATCAATGATAGCTTCTATCAGTCATTTGAAACTATTGTGATATCTTCTATCATTGATAGCATGTTATTGTAGATAGAAGCAATCAGTGATAGCTTGAAATCAGTAATTGTTTCTATAAATTAGCTGTATCACTAACATCTTTATTAAACTTTCAGTTCACTGTTGCTTCATTTGTTCCAACTGAACAAGAATTGCAATCTAACTATTATGCCTATTTTGCGGAGGTGGAAACTAGGGAGATGGATATTGAAAAAGAAAAAGAAGAAAAAAAAATGTCAACCGGGAGAAGAATTACATCATTACAAGAGCCAATTGAAGAATTAAAAAGAGGACAAGAAGATATTAAGAAGGACATCAATGAAAAACACAAGGAGATTCTTGATATATTGGGCCACACAGTGATAAACTTCCAAAAACAAATGAAGGTGGTGAAAAGCAATCTCAATAATCTCTTGAGAAGAACAAAGCTCCATCATCTAGTTTGGAGCTTTTAGATGCAAGTTTGGAAGTTCTAGAGGTAAAACTTGTGATTTTCTTTTTCTGTAAAGAAGTACAATAACAAAAATGATATATGCATGCATACTGAAGTTGACACTGCTAAGGACAAGGAGGCTCAAGATGATCAAGAGAATGACCAGCAAGAATAATTGCATGATGATCCTGAAGATGAAAAGGAAGATCAAGAAGAAAAAGATAAAGAAGATATGACGAAAAAGAATGTAAGTATTGATTGATTGATGATCTTAATTATAACATTAGCATGCTATCAGTGATATATGAAATCAGTTTGTTGATAACCAACTATCAGTGATAACACACTATCACTGATAGCATTATTGATAGCATGCTATCAGTGATATCTGAAATCATTAATAACCAACTATCAGTGATAACACGTTATCATTGATAGTTTGTTATCAGTGATAGTATAAATAATAGGAAGCTTTATTAACTTGACTGATACTGATAGCACATTGATGTCATGTTATATTTGATTCCATGATTTCAGGTGATTGAAAAGACTCTTAAAAAGAGTCCAAAAAAATATCGACCAAAGGTTGTCATCGAAAATATAGAGGACAACAAGAGACCAAAAAGACATGTAAAACCAACCAAGAAAATTTTGGAGAACGAAAGAAACAAAAAAAAGACAAAAAGAAGGTCTCTCCAAATGTGTCTACCAAGGTGTCTCCAAGCAAAGCTACAAGGCAATCTCAAGTGGAATGATGACACTCCAAGCTTTGGTCTCAAAATATCACAACTTTGATTGACAATAGATCGACTTGTTTATTGACAATAGACTTCTGTTTGACAATAGTTTGGAAATTATTTTGACAATATATAGTGATTGTTATGATTTTGGAAATTACATTGTTATTTTACAAGATCAATGATAGTTATATTGAATCAATGTGAATCCTTCATAAATGTGATTGATTTAGTTGCAACTTTCAATTTATTTTAGAGGTTTTTTGGTTGGAGGGAAAAGAGAGCGATCGTATAGTATAAATGTGATTGATTCATAAATGTATATAGTTGCAACTTCGAATAGTATTTTGTTACTAGCGAGATCCTCTAGAGCGACACTGGCGAGATTCTCTAGAGCGACACCAACGATACCCACTAGAGCGACACCAGCGATACCCACTAGAGCGACACCAGCGATGGAAGATATCAGTGATATAGTTCCATTATTTTCATGTTATCAGTGATGGAAGATATCAGTGATAGACTCCAATCAGTGATAGAAGCTATCATTGATAGGTCATATAATAAGTCAGAAACAAGAAACCTGGATTCTTTTCTTCTAACTTCATAAAAAACTTTGGAATTAAAGCACGTGCATCTCCTTTCAAAGACTTCATTATTTGCTCTTTTGCCCTCCATGCTTTATAATAGCTAATAGTTACTCCTCTAGAGCGACACTGATTCATAAATGTGATTGATAAGTTGACCTTTCGTATAGTAATTTTGTTACCCTAGCAAGATCTTTAGAGAAACCATTGGCGAGATCCACTAGAGCGACATCAGCGATACCTCTAGAGCGACACCAAGCGATACCTCTCGTAGATAAAAACCCAGCGATATCTCCTAGACAACACTAGTGATACCTCTAGAGCGCACCGGCGATACCCTCTAGAGCGATACCAAAGCTTTCCTAATGAAATTCTTAGGCGATACTCAACCTCAAATTCCTAGCGAGAATTTCCTCCGAGTAGCGATATCCTCCTTGCAGAAAATCCTCTAAAACACAAGTTGCACAGCTTCTAATCACTGATAGTATGGTATCAGTAATGTTAATACGATCGTGTAGCATTTGGTTGGCCGATTTCCTATCAGTGATAGAATCTATCAATTGATGGATCTTTCTACAAAAATGCTGTATGCTACATCAGCGATACCTTCTAGAACGATACCAACCTTTTCCTGTGAAATTCTTAGCGATACTCACCTCAATTCCTAGCGAGATTGTCCCCCGAGAGCTGATAACCTCTTAAAAATCCTCCTATAAACGACAAGCTGCACAGCTTCTATCACTGATAGTGGTACAGTTAATGCTATAACGATCAAATGTAGCATTTAGTTGGCGATTCTAACAGTGAATAGAGTCTATCATTTGATGGATCTTCTACAAAAATGCTTATCTACTGTCAGTGATAGAATCTATCACTTCATTGTATAAATGCTTACAGAAGCTAATTAAGATAAGCTTGATATCATCTTCTTTCAATTTGTTTTGGCTAAATGAAAACGAAAGCTTCATAAATAAAAAGCATCATATTTGACAAAAGAATGATATATCAACAATCAAGGTCTGTTCCATTAACAAAACCATTAGTAACAAGGTCTCTAATATATTTATGACAAACATCAATAACAAATTGTCTCACTATCTAATGGTTAAATTGATGAAACAACAAGCAACAACTCAATCTAATTGACAGAATTGGTGAAAAACATCGGCTGTCTCACTACATTGAATAAAGTTGAATGACAAACATCAATTACAAAACAAGCCTTCTTCATTACAAATATCCAAATTATAAAATCAAGCGTTCTTCATTAAACCACTGGTGAATAATTTGCCAATGTTCTACAATTATGGCCACGACGATGACATCGACTGCACTTCGAGCTCCTTTTCTTTTCACCAAATTTGATAATATTCTTTGTTTACGTTTTCCGTCCAGTCGGACCGTCCTATTGGAGGTAA
This sequence comes from Benincasa hispida, assembly GCF_009727055.1. Taxonomy (NCBI): domain Eukaryota; kingdom Viridiplantae; phylum Streptophyta; class Magnoliopsida; order Cucurbitales; family Cucurbitaceae; genus Benincasa; species Benincasa hispida. Next base: position 59,091,684 of record NC_052357.1, read on the forward strand.
TACATTCACACCAACATCGACAGATCTTCATCAGAATGATTTCCAATAGAATAAACTAATCCTTTATAGGTTGAATACAATTGATTTCCAATAGTAAGTCTGATCCAAAAGTATTATATCTAAATTTTAGCCCACGAATATACAAACACAAAGCAATGACACATGGAATCTTCACCAAATCCCAAACACGACACTACATGATTTATAGGCCAAATTCTAAAAAAAGTTATTGTCCCCAATCAACTACTTTATATATTCTTCATTCGTATAGGATTAACCTTGAAAAATAAAACGTCAACGAAATGTAATCAATAGGTGAACTAATGGAATGTCAAATGAAAACCTAAAATATAAACGAAATATGGTAAGTGATACTATCCCTATCTTGATTAAATATTTCAGCTATCAGTGAAACAAAAATTATCAGTGAAAATAAAAACTATCAGTGATAGCTTTTTATCAACTGAATAAATTTATTAATGATATTTTCTAATAGTTACGGTATTTGTACCTTGAAGCTTTTTGACGATTGTGTGCTCTCGCAACTCAGACTCTGCCCAACTAGTCAAAACAGTCTCAGGAAGTAATTTGATTGACTTTTTTCTTATAAAACCAATTTTTGAACTATTTCTGACTAATATAATCAAGTAAATGTGCAACGGGGGGAAACTCCTAGGCTCTTTTCAAAATATTATTCAAAGCACTCTGAAATATTAATAGTCATCATATTATATCCTTCTTTCCTAGAATGTGCACGTGCCCACTTCTCAAAACCAACTTTACTGAGATATTCCCGAATTGATAGGATATATTGATTCCATCTCATTTCATATAAACTCAAAAGCTTATCAATTGTATAAGCTTTTGGCACAACATAATAATTGTCAATCAATTAAAGAATCCCTGTATTAAAGGTCAACTCATATTTTGCAAAAGGTTGTTGTAGACAAACACAATCACTCAAACATTGAAACAAACATTCATACACTTTTCAGAATGCTAAAATGCCGAATAAGAAATAAATTTGGACTTAATCCTTCTACGTTCACCAAAAACTTTTCTTTAAATATCTCAAAAAAACCATCTTCAGGAGCATCATGTTTCAGAGTCAACAATTACTTAAATAAGCAAAGAGGAAAAATCTGCTTTGTTCACCGTCAATTGTTGAAGCATCCAGAAGAGTCCCCAACATTTACATTTCAAAAACGGTCCCTCAACTGATATATTAAGCCTACGAAATGCTTCTAACCTCAATTTGATTGCTCCAATTTAGCCTAATAACAATACTTAAAATTACCCATTTTATGTCAAACTTCATGGCAGTTTAAATTGTACCTAAAGAAGAAGAAAAAATAAACAGTTTAAGCCAGATTTACAAAAAGGTATATAATTGATTGATCCTACACCAATGGCTTTCTATCACTGGTTGCAGTTCCATCACCAATAGCTTTCAATTATTTTCATGTTATCAAGTGGAAGATATCAGTGATAGAAGCTATCATTGTAGATCATATATAGTGCAGTAAATAAGAAACCTAGAATTCTTTTCTTCTAACTTCATCAAAAACTTTTGGAATCAAAGCATAGATTCGACGTGCATCGCCCTTTTCAAAGACTTCAATTATTGCTCTTTTGCCCTCCATGCTTTATAATAGGCTAATAGTTACTCTATACAATCCTTACGGACTTTATTCACAAATATCACCTAGGAGTTAAGGTATGAGAACGAACTAAATCTAAAATCATTTCTCAAATATTCAAGATATTAGGACGAAAAGCTTGCCTATGACAAAATTTGAATACTTTTTATTTTAGAACAATCATGAATATCAATAAACTTCTAAGCATCCACAAAACACTTCGCATTAATAACGGACGCCCCACATACCACTAACAACCATCTTTGAACAGTATCGAAACACAATTACTCTTGAATTTGGCGTATAGTCTTAATTCAAATTCTTCTTAACCGCTATCAAGTAAAATCATTTGATAAAAATCTCTTACTAGCAAACACATCTTTATTCTTTCAAATCTACGAGCAATATGTATATCCATAATCACTTAAAAATCACCATCTCAATCAATAGGTTTAGGAAGAAGAAACAATAGACAAATAATTTACCCAGCTCCACTAAAAAACGAAACATAGAAGAACTTCCAAACATGACACTCCAGCATGAGCAACCAAAGGATGTCGTGTATTGTATTCCTTAACTAAAAGCCAAAAACCAAGTTATATCCTTATTCTTCACGAAATTGAACTACATTTTGAACCTCATTCATAACAAAATCTATATAAAACTGAAAGTTCTATAGAAGAAGTAGGCACATCCCAAACAAATCTACTTAACTATTAAACCCATAAAATCTTCAAAAATCATTATATCATCTACTAAAACTCCAGTAGATTTTGTAAATTCACATAAACAGTGTTTTCATTCCATATTCCACTATGAAAAACAACTATTGGAATAACCATGTTTTAAAATTCCTGCAAAAAGAAAACAAAAACTATTGAATAACAATATCAATAAGGTTTCTTAATAGCTATCAAAAGCAAATATAAATCTATCAATATCATTGATACAATTCTAAAACTAGGCATGTCTTTCAATGGATATCAATAAAAATTAATGAACAAATAAAAAATGATAGCAATCACACATTCTATCAGTGATAGACATTATCAATGATAGCCACTGATATCTTCCAATACACTAATAGACATATTCAATGACAAACACAAAGCCAATGTAGCTGTAATGTCAAACTTAAAAATATAAAACATCAAAATACACTGATATGTTTATAGAAAGAATAATATACAGTATCAAATGAAACAGTTGAAGAATGCAAGCCCTAACTTAATAATCAATTCAAAACTCAAATATCAACGCAATGAACAAAGCAAAAATTTCATGAAAACACAACAAATTTTGCTCACAATCCATTATGTTCATATGAGCTGAAGAAATCATTAGGTTCTTGAGAAAAAGAGAAAGAAAAGACTAAATGACCAGAAACTATTTAGGAAAAATTGAAAAACAGAATCGAAAAAATAAGAATGAACGTTAAAAGAAAAAAAAAACTCTCAATCAAAGATGAAATCGAAAAAAGAAAAACGAACTCACGAATCGGAATTGATCGAAGTATCACGGAGCTTCACGAATTGGAATTGATCGAAGTATCATGGAGCTTCACGAATGGGATTTCATGGATATTTCATTATGAAGAACGTGAAAGAAAAGGAAAGTACAGCCAGGTGACGAACGGTTGAAAAGAAAAGAAAGGGAAAGAGAGGGTAAATTTGGAATTTTGAAAAAAAGGAAAGGTTGACCGGTTAATGTTTGCTATAATAGCAAATATTAAAAATGTGGTATATATAATCACATTTTTTTCCCTTTTGTATTATTCAATGCAGATTTCTCTAATTTTAATTAATTACTAAATATAAATATATTATTTAGACTTAATAAATTTCAACTAATATCTTTACCATTAATGTTTCATGATATCTTAACTATTTAATATAAATTATTATATTAATTATCAATATTTATATTAATTAATTCATTAATTTAGTTATCGTTAGTAATTAATTTAATTATGTTTAATTAAAGAATATTTGTTTATTTTTATTTTATCAATTAAATCATTAGTTAATATAACAATAATCAATGTTAAATTTAATTGATTTCTTATATTTACCTTAAATAATTCTTTACCTTTAGTTTCTATATACAAATATTGAATTGAACACAAATATTATCTAAATACAGATTCTTAAATATTTAATATCTATACTCATGAAACAATATCTGTCATCCAAACGGCACCTTAGTGTTGCTTCTACTTCAATAAGTCCCTCCCTCTCATAACGAGCGTTGTTGGCCCGACCGTCACAGGTGCAGGGTGTCACAATTGCACTTTCTGAAGCTTCACTTAGCGATTGTGCGGCACTTGTTCCCGCTCACGAACAAGTCAGCCAATTCAAATACGAACAACCAATGGCACACCGGGTTCCTCTCACAACTTCCACCCCCATTTTGGAGAAAACGGTTTTATAAAACGGGTTTGGAGAAAAGGTTTTCGCAAACAGTTTGATTGTAAGAATAGAGAAGAGAAAGATTGTAGTAGACTATAAAGCAATAAGCAACAACAACAACTCTATAACGTACTACTCCGGGTATGGGGAAGTGATGGTTGGTCTTATCCCCATATAGTGCATTCTGAACAAAAACACATCCGCCACCCTTGCATATGGAAATGGGCTAGCGGTCACTCACTAAGAAAAGTACATATAAACCTAACTACCTAGCAAAAGGAAATACATAGGATGAAAGCATAGTAAAAAAGGTGGAGGCGGTCGTGCGGCCATGGACAACACGTCCTGGATAAGCATGACCGTGACACGGGGTGACTATAAATTTTTCTTTTTTATTCTTTCATTTTCGTCTTTTTCTTTCCTCGGCTTCACTCTTTCCTTTCTCTTTCTCCTTCCTTTGGCCTCCCCTTCTTTTCCCTATGTTTTTTAGGAGGGTTAGGTAGATATTTGGAAAGAATGTTGAAGTAATGGGAGATTGGTTTATTGAAAGTTGAACCATAAATATATATATGGAGTTTAGTACTTAAGAAAGAAAAGAAGTTTTGAAGATGATGGAGGAATAAGGATGGGAAATGGGATGGAAACTGCAAAGCAATAACTGAAAAGATGGAACAAATTAAAATGCAGAAGCTGTACTCGAATTATGAGACTATGGCCAAACTGTGATTTCTTTACCTCAACCCAAAATAGGAGAAAACTTGACGTATATCACTCAAGTTCCATCATTTAGAAACATAAACCCAGCATGAATCCCCAAAACAAGGAAATAAAATTTGCAAGACATACGTTAGAAATCTTAACACAAGGATTAAGTATAAAAATAGAAATGAATTAGGCATCCATGTAAATGTCATGGGTGGGGGTTTTAAAATTTGTTACCAAATATATGTATAGTATGGGCTTGATTGAATCTTATATAAAAAGAAAAAAGAGAGAAGAAATCTTACCTGTGATGATCTTGAAAATCTCCACCATGGCCACTGTTATGAGCCCGCCACCATTTTATTTAACCAAGGCGCACTACGTGTGGATAAGGGGAAAGCTTGACATTATATGGGCAGTGCGCGTGCTCTGATCATGAAACCCACCAATAACAAATCATTTTTCCATTTATCTCAACCACCAGTTTTCATCTGTAAAAACATATAAATCAGGACTCGGTGAGGGGAAGAGCTTTGAAATTCAAGGGAACTTTACTCAATTAGAAGCCAACCCAAGACGCCATGCAAAGCATTTCTTTTTGTGTCTTTTTTGTTTTTGTTTGTGTCATCTTTTCGCTTGTTTCTGAAAATGCTAAAATAGTTACAGCTGCTGCTGAAGGTCCAAAAAATAATGGCGTTTATATCGTCTATATGGGATCCGCGTCCGCCTCCAGGACTGACTTCCTTCGCCTTCTAAACTCTGTCCACAGGCGGTAACGTTATAAACACATCTCGATTTCTCCGGTTCCGTTTGAAACCATTTTATTTTTTAAAATTAAATTTATTTTCTCTTACTATAATTCCAACGATTTTAATCTTTTTTTTATTGAGGAGAATTGAATTCTTACCTAAATTTTAAAAACAAAAGTAATTTTTTAAAAACTGTTTTTTTAGTTTCAAAAAATGTAAGAAATAGATAGTAAAGAAAATTTTGAGGGTTTTCATAGATTTATCTTTCAAAAATTAAAAACCAAAGTTAAAGTCGCTAAGATCTTGTTCGATAACTATTTTGTTTTTAGTTTTTTGTTTTTTAGAATTAAATTTTTAAATGCTGCTTTCATCTCTAAATTTCTATATTATATTTGTCTACTTTTTGTTTTAGTTTTTGGATTTTTTTTTTTAAAAACTAAGTCTTCTAAATGCTACTTTTATCTCTAAATTTTTATATTATATTGTCTACTTTCTACCATTGTCTTAAAAAAAAAGTCAAAATTTAAAAACTAAAAAAAATAAACCATGTTTGGTAACCATTTCATTTTTTGTTTTTGAGAATTAAACCTATGGACACTACTTCTTCCTCCAAATTTCTTCATTTGTTATCTACTTTTTGCCAATGGTTTAAAAAACAAACTAAAATTGAAAAACTGAAAAACATAGCTTTTAAAAACTAGTTTTTGTTTTTAAAATACGGTTAAAAATTCAACCAGCACTTAAAGTTGGATGCAAATCATTGTAAGAAATAAGGATAGAAAATAGGCTTAATTTCAAAAACTAAAAACAAAAAATGAAATGGTTACCAAATGAGACCATATTTTTTGAAAAATGGTTTAGATTTTGAATAAGCATTCAAATATTCTTCAAAGAAAGTAAAAATCATAGCAAAGAAATCGAGACAAAACAAACTTAAATTTAAAAATAGTTACAAAAAAGGAGCTTAAACTTAGAAAGTACCTAATATATCTTTAAATTTGAATGGTGTCTAAAAAATCTAGACTTAATGCAAGATACATCAAAGTTTTACTAGACAGAAAACTAAAATGTCAAAATACATTATAGACTTATTAAACACAAAATAAAAACACCCCATAAATCAGATACTTATAAAATTCAAATAGAGAATAAACTTGAGTCAATGCTTTCTATTAAAAATGAATCAGAAAGACATATATACATATATATAAGTAACATGAAAGGGAAGAAGAGCGATGTTAGATTATATTATAGAGAAAAAGTGAGATGTGATATTGTTGTTTGTTGTTTGTTGTGTGGAACTACGTAGGAATGGGAAGGCAGTGGTACACACATATAAACATGGGTTCACAGGATTTGCAGCTCATCTATCAGAACAGGAAGCTCAGGCCATGAGACAAAGCCCTGGAGTTGTTTCTGTTTTTCCAGATCCAATATTGAAGTTGCACACAACTCATTCATGGGATTTCTTGGTCAGTCAGACAAGTGTCAAAATTGACGCTAATCCCAAATCAGATTCATCTCCTCAACCATATGATACCATTATCGGCATCTTGGACACTGGTAATTCTATATATATATCAAAAAAACATTAAAATAACAAGCTTGTTCTAACTTCTAACTACTCGCCGGAAAATTAAGGTATCTGGCCGGAATCGGAGAGTTTTAGTGACAAGGGTATGAGTCCAATACCTTCGAGGTGGAAAGGTACGTGCATGGTAGGCGATGACTTCACTTCCTCCAACTGTAACAGGTGAGTGTGCCAGCACACAAGTACTGCCACTCTGATTTACTTCCAACTTTGGGTTTTGTTTAATTTAGTATCTAAATTTTGAGTTTTATGTTTCATGAGGTTCTAAAATTTTAATTTCGTGTGTATTAAGTCTATAAATTTTTAATTTTGTTTATTTTGAAAATTAATCTATGTATTAGATATAAGCTTGAACTAACATATTTGTAAATTTTAAAAGAATATCAAAGTTCAAATATTAAATTTGTAATTTTGAAAGTTTGAATACTAAATAGATATGAATCTCAAAGTTTAGAATTGTCGAACTTTTTTAATTGACTTTTTAGTGCTTAAAAAGTATTTTGAAGTAAAAAAAAAAAGAGTGTATAAAATTAATACAAATAGACATTAACTTACTAACTTGAAGTTGGTGCAATAGATTATTATAGTTCACTCCATATTTGAGACACCAAATATATCAGCATATAATCTACAATTAATTATAGTAAATATTATTACAAAATCTACTTTGCTAAGGTTATTACTATTCGCTACCGCATTTATTATTTTCCACTCGTTTCTTATTTTTCTACAATGTTAATTATTTTCTACTTAAACAAAAATAGTTTGCATCCCAAACACAAGATTATTATAACCTAGACAAATGATATATGTAACCCAAACACAAATTATTATAATCCACTAACTATAATAACCAACTCATCGCCCCCAAACATCTCCTAAATTTGTAATTTAACTCAGTTTTAACTTTTATTTTTAAGTGTCTTACTTCTTCCTTTAATTTTTTGTCAATAAAATAGATATTATGAATTCAATGATTATAGGATATAATAAATCTTAAAATATATAATTAAAAAATTTGAACTATAGTTGAAAAAAAAAAACAAGGACAAATATCAATTTATACCCTTAAAGTTTGGGGATTGTATCAATTTAAACTATAAACTAATAGTTGTATCAATTTAAATCCTGAAAACTTGAAGGATAGTATCACTTTACACCCCAAACTAATGTTTGTATCCATTTAAATCTTGACTTTTCATAATTGTATTAATTTAAACCTTAAATTTTCATATATATATCCAAATAAAATATAATGAATGGTTTAAATTAATACACTTATAAAATTTCAATGTTTAAATTGATACGCTTATGAAAATTTAGAGTTTAAATTGATACAATTATTAGTTTGGAGTATAAATTGATATACTTATGAAAGTTTACTGTTCAAATTAATATAATTATTAATCTATGGTTTGAATTGATACAACCTCCCAATTTCAGAGATGTAAATTGATATTTATCCAAATACCAATATAGTTTATGTGCATTCAAGATACATCTATCTTTATCAATTTCTCTCTTGTCACATACATAAACAAGGAATATAAATATTAAAAAAAAATACTTGTAACAAATTGTCATTGCAATCACAATTTGTTGGGATAAGTAAAGATGACGAACTATATTGTGAATGAGTGTGTTTGACATGTTTGTCGTGCCAGAAAAATAATTGGAGCAAGATTTTACGAAAGTTCTGAAAGCGACGGAATACGGTTCCACTCACCTCGAGATGGAGCTGGACATGGCACCCACGTGGCATCTACGGCGGCCGGAAGCGCCGTGGCTAATGCATCGTACTATGGCCTCGCAGCTGGGACGGCCAAGGGCGGCTCCCCTGGCTCTAGGATCGCCATGTACAGAGTCTGCGTAGCCGACGGCTGTCATGGGTCGTCAATCATGGCGGCATTTGATGATGCCATCGCCGATGGGGTCGATGTATTGTCCTTATCTCTCGGTGCACCCTCCTACTTCCGACCGGATTTGACGGCCGACCCTATTGCCATCGGAGCCTTTCATGCAGTTGAGAAGGGGATTACCGTCGTCTGCTCCGCTGGAAACGACGGTCCCTCTTCGGGATCAGTGGTGAACGACGCGCCATGGATTATTACAGTGGCTGCCTCCACCATTGATAGGGATTTTGAGTCTGATGTCGTGTTGGGCAACAAAAAAGTGATCAAGGTAATTCAAATTCCTTCAGCAACTGCAATTAAAACACCCAAAACAACATTAAGTTATTTCAAATTTGAAAAATATAATGCAGGGAGAAGGTATAAATTTCTCTAATCTTCAAAAATCTCCTGTATACCCACTAATACAAGGCAAATCAGCCAAGAAAGCGAGTGCCAGTGAAGACAGTGCAAGGTATATATATATAAGAGATGAAATGCTGACTGATTTATTAAGATTTCTTACAAAGCTTTCTAATGAGTTTCTCTGGATGTTATGTCTCCAATTTAATTAGGATTTGTTCTGAAGACTCCATGGATGAAACTCACGTGAAGGGAAAGATAGTTATTTGCGAAAACAGTGTCGAAGGAGGCGGTTCCGATTGGCAAGATCAGGCTGAAACAGTGAAGAATCTTGGAGGGGTTGGGGTAGTTTTGATTGATGACAACTCAAAATTAGTTGCAGAGAAGTTTCCTTCTCCCATGACAGTTATTAGCAAAAAGGATGGTGCCGAGCTCCTCTCCTATGTTACCTCAAGCGGGTAAAAGTTTAAATATCTTCTTTAGTAGCTTGAACCTACTGACCTTCAATGGCTAATTGAGTTTGATATTTTCTGAAGGAATCCAGTTGCTACAATCCTGCCTACAGTGACCATAATAAACTATAAGCCAGCGCCTGCTATAACATATTTTTCATCCAGAGGGCCTAATCCCGCGGTATTAAACATGATCAAGGTAAAAGGCAGTTTCTTAAGGGAGGAAGAGGGGATAGACTTTTAAAATTTGACCTTCATGAAGAAAATTTCTTGCTTCACACCTGAATTTGAAAGTTAATTGTGATGTAGCCGGACATATCAGCACCGGGAGTGAACATTCTTGCAGCTTGGCTTGGCAATGATTCAAGCTCTACTCCACAAGCAACGAAGTCACCACTCTTCAATGTGATATCAGGAACTTCAATGTCATGCCCGCATGTCTCTGGCGTAGTGGCCTTTGTAAAATCTCAGAACCCCACATGGAGTCCCTCAGCAATCAGATCGGCCATCATGACAACAGGCAAGGAATTAATCACACAAGGGAAGAAAAAGATAATCTTCTTTCTTTTTCTGTTGAACTGAACATGTTTACTGATGAGCAATTTTTTCTCAAAAAAATTTACAGCAATCCAAACGAATAACTTGGGATCACCAATGACTTTGGATACGGGATCAGTAGCCACACCTTATGATTATGGAGCAGGAGAAATATCAACCAATGGAGCATTACAACCAGGACTAGTCTATGAAACTAGTACAACAGACTACTTAAACTACCTTTGCGGCCGAGGTTATAATCGGTCCACCATTAAGAGCATCTCAACTACTGTTCCTGATGAGTTTGATTGCCCCAAGAATTCAACTGCATACTACATATCAAACATGAACTACCCAACAATAGCAGTATCCGAATTGAAAGGCAAGGAAAGCAAGAAAGTAATTAGAACAGTTACAAATGTTGGTGGCGATGGTGAAGCAGTTTACACAGTCAGTGTAGACGCACCTGGGGAAGTAGATGTCAAAGTGATTCCAGAGATATTGAAATTTGGGAAGAACAATGAGAAGCAGAGTTACCAAGTGGTTTTCACCTCAACTGTATCCACACTGAATGAAGTCTTTGGTTCAATAACTTGGACCGATGGAAAACATCGAGTCCGGAGTCCATTTGTCGTCACTAGTAAGAGTAGTGAGTCATAAGATTACCTGTAAAACGGTGAACAAATTTCAATTAACCAGGTCAAAAAGCTTGTAATGCTCTAGTCATCTGTTTCAGTTTGGACTATGTTACCATCTGAATAAACGAAGTTGGTGTTTTAGATGTCTAACCTGATTGAACAGCTTCCATCTTAAAAAAAAAAGAATCACTAAAACAAAATTAAAGGTCAAAGACACTGTGAGTAGAAACATTAAGATTGTCAGATGGGGCTGAGTGATGACATGATCTTGAACAAGACTGTATTTAAGACTCCCATTTGTTGCTATGGTGACTGTGGGGTAGAAGAAAGAAACAAGAAAATGGACATAGTAACAACTAACAACTGAATTTCAACTTCACAGATACATGATAGTTGGTAGGGATATGAGACCTCACTTGAATCAAGCAAAGAAAGAATAAAAAAATCGACACAGAGATTTACATGATTTATTAACAGTGTTAGCTACATCCATGAGTAGTAAAAGAGATCAATTTATTATTAAAGAGAAATATGAAACTATATAAATGATAAAGACGCTAATATGGTTAGAGGGTTTATGTATGACATCTCTCTAAACCAGTAATTCCTAGGCACATAATCGTAAATAACTCATAAATGAATACAAATTAAGTTCATTTGGAGCGTCAGATAATATATTTAAAGCATTCCAACGATAGTAAACTTTTCTGCTCCCTTTGGTTTTATTTTCTAAAATGTGTATTCTCATAACAATTTTCAACTATATAGTTTATAATTTATATAGTTGAGAAGTTAAAAGCATAAGCATCTCTATTTTAGAAGCTAAAGCAACTTTAATAAAAAATGTGATCGAGGAGGGTTCTCAAAGCTTATCTCCTTCCTTTGGAGTATAACCATTTTCAATGTCAAAACAGTGGCGGCATCTCCTCGGAAGTTTTTCTCCACTGGCAAAGAAAATCCCTCAAATAGCCAAAAATCAACCCCTAATACTCTAATTTCGTTCAGAAATAACACATTTAGACTTTTGAAGATCGAGATTTTCAAGAATCTACTCGGGAATTTACTTATCTTATTCTATTCCATTCCAATAGTTCACTAATTCATGGGCGTTGGAATGACCCACATTCACCTTAGGGCCAACCCCATAAAGGCATATGAGAGTTACACTTTTCACTTGTTCCACACTAGAAAATTAAGGAGGGGCTATAAAGGGCATATATATGAGATCGCTTCTAGAGACTTGCAAAAGTGGAATTAGTGAGAGTAAAGGGCCTTGCAAGAATGATTTTCCACGATCGGATCAGAACCATAAAACTTAAAAAGGGCTAACAAAGTTAATTAAATAGGCCAAAAAATATTTGTTTTTGTAATTTTAAGAACTATACAAGTTAGCGAGAGACTAACCATCAAACGATAAACACTTAAAAATCATTTTTCTAAAGGTTGATTTCAAGTATTTATCCTAAACCAACTAATTTTACAAAATTATTTTTTCAAAATCAATTTTTAGTGGTTGGGAAACATTTGAAATTTTTTCAAAATTACTTATTTTTTAAATTAAACATTTGAAAAAAGTATTCCAAACACATGCTAAATGATAGATAATATTCCTTAGACTTTCATTTTACTTTTAACCTTTGAAATTGATTCCAAATAATACTTTTGAGAGATTTTTGTCATAAGAAAAAAAAAAGAAAGAAAGAAAGAGATAGGAATTGACGAAGGCCTATTTTTAAATATTTGAAGACATACTAACATGAGATAGAATAAAGGATAACAACTACTTTAGTCTTAATAGTAATAAATATCATGTATGCTTGTAAATTTTTACACATCAACTATCACATCATTTTTTATCCTTTATTTATATGAAAATATATTTTTGGAACAATTCCGAAGTTAAATAGTATTTTGGAATAAATTTTAAAGTACAAAAATAAAAATGATAGCCTAAGGATGCAATTAAAATATACTCCAAAGTTAAAAGTGAATCTTTTATAATTTAATTGAGAAAATAAATAAGATTTTATATTTTAATGAAGAAAACTTATGATTTTATAATTCAATCAAGAAAAAACATGAGATTTCAAACTCATTGCAAGCTTAATTGTAGTTAAATCAATAATCTTTTTTAATATTGCATACAACAAGACTTAAAATGTCGATGTGTATGGATATTTTAAAAATTTTGTAAAAATAAAAATTCAAAAAATAAATTTAATTTATAATTTTTAAGCAAGTTAACATATCTATTCTGTATATTATATTTATATTAGTCAACATCAGTTGAAATATATCCATGTTGGTATTCGATGGTATCCTACTTCTAACTATAGAAAAATATGTGGTAGATTAATTTTGGTTCGGTTTGAATATTTGGTGGCAATGGAAATGCGAATAATAAACTAAAGTATACATTAGAAATATCTAGTAGGCAGACCAAATAATTATATCACTGAAAATTGAAGGACTCGTTTGAGAATTTGTAGAGATTTAAATTTATTTTCACCTTTCACCTCTAATATTTTTAGAGTTCGCATTATATTGTAAATATTTTGTTTAATTGATCTTCCAAGATTAGGAGTGAATCCCATATATATACACAGAAACGTAATTATTAGATTGGGTACAAATAATAGCATTAGAAGAGAAGTGAGTATAAATAGTAAGGTAGGGAGCATAACATTGTACATCAAAATAGCCGTGTGTTTTCATGAAAGACAAACTCCATTTACAAAACAATAGTATGGAACCACAACTGATATCAAGCTATTGAAGCTCAAGGCCTTTGAGAGAGAACCATGAACAAATATAATATAAAAAGAAAAAAAGAAAGGCCCAATTATTTGGAAACTTAAAACACAGAAAATATCATAATGAACAACCCATTCTACGAAACCACATTCCTATAAGAACGTTCGTTGTAGGAGGAGTCAGTGAGCGCTGACAAGGAACGGATGCTGGCAAACCCCACACTCAATCGTCTCAGAACCTGAGCTTGGAACCTGGACCTGCAAATGTTTCACATATCAATTAATACATCAATCTATTTTCTTGCAGATGCATTTATATTTACAAGCACCCTCCAAAGGAAACGTTCCACGACTAAACAACTCTTCATACTTGCAACTTTTCAGACAACAATTCTACACCTTGTCCCAAACACCCCAAGTTATCATGCCACTGAGTCCACGACAGTTAGCTAAGGGTCTATGGGCAACGACTCTCTAGGTGCTTGAAACGATATTTTGAAGTGGAAAAAATGGGTGTATCTAAGCATATAAAAAGATGCTCCAACCGTAAATCAATTTGTAGCATAAACCAAAAAAGAAATGATAATGATGCCAGGATCAAACCTGTAAATGAACAGTACAAGTCGGGCATGCAACTTCCTTCATCCGTTTCCCAGATCCGTCAGACTTGGATCCTGTGGCATTCCAGGGAAGTGACAAATACATTAATGCTTACTCTCCTAAATACAAAAATGAATATTTCAAAATAACGACCCCAAAGTTTGAAGCATTCACATCCAGAATGGATGGAGGATGCATAACCATATGCTTCAAATTTCAATCCGTGTATTAGGAAAGGAGCATCTTACTACTACTATCAACGCATTTAAATTATCTATTCCAGAACAAGAAATTACCTGATGACCTACGGTTTCTCTCCATTTCGTCCTACAATGACAGAAAAGTAAAAATAAAATTAGACTGATGCAATAAGAAAGGTGGAAATCATAAGTACCTTTTTTTATATGAATCTTTCTCACAAGTACATTTGCAGGAAAGAAGTTTAAACTAAGAACAAATCACAATGCTCAAAAAGCATGAAATGCGGAAAGGGAAGATATAGAACATTACTACCTTAAGTTTTTTGGCAAGATCCTCATGGCTATGCAACCCTCCAGGCTTACTGGCCAATTCCTTGGCATTGGCGAGCCTCTGAGTCACTTCCGCCTGAAAACAAGAAGAAAAGACATGTTAAGAGCCAACACACTAATGCCTGCAGTAATGGATCACCACCTAATGCAATGCAATACATAAACCCGCAACATCCACACTTCCCAATAAGTGTAAATGATTAAAACCTAAAATTCGTTATAGTTGTCAAAGAGGGAAGGGAAATTCAAGAGAAGCTTTTCTTAAACATACTTAATGGGATGTGCGGTCTTAAAAATCAACAAATTTCAATATAAGCTTTTCTTAATCAGTTCAACAAGACACCGAACCATCATTTCTTGAGTAAAGAATTGACAGAAATTTACAACTTTTACACTTGATGATTTTTCCTTTTTGGACTTAATAAACAATCACAGGTTTAATATGTTTCCTGTTATATTATATCCTTGAAGAATTTTTCATATATAATACAAGTCACGTCTATAATAGACTATGCACAACACAGTCAACACCGATAATAAAATATAATCATAAACCAGAAACATATAAAAGAACTAAGTTAAATAAGGAAAGAAAGAAATTACACTAATAATAATAATATCAAACAAGTCAAAGTTATACATGACATACCATGCATCTGTCACAAACTCGAACTTGAGGAGCATTCTCCTCAGCAGTCAGAGTTGTTCTACCTTGAGTGCATTTATCACAGAAAATGTCTCCACAATTTCTGCAGTGATGCTGAGAAAAAGGTTGAAAGAAACAATGAGATTCATAAAAAAGGGCAATCTAATGAACCTAATTCCATTATTAATAGAAAACAAATCTACCCTTCGTACGAAAGCCCCAAAGTCTGTCCCACATGCTGTACATTTTGTGACTGCTTCATCAGGTACCTAAAAACATCAACAGAAAAAGCATTGTAAATGAATACACCCTCAGATAAGCTTAAAATCAACAAGCTGATAATTTATGACAACTCTGTTAAGATACCCAATGGTCTTTCTCCTCGTTGCCTGGCTTTATCAGGTTCACCCAATCAACCAACCCTTTCTTCTTCTCTGTAGCCTGTTCAGGCGCCTTAAAAGATTCAGCAGGCCTACTTCTACCGCCCATTTCCTTAAACTGTGATTTCAAAAAGAAAACAAAACAATAAAGGAACCATATCAAGTTAACTACCATTATAAAAAATAACTGGGGAAGAACATATAGAAAAGAGTTCATAATCTCTGAAAAAAAAAGGTGTCAATATTATCACGCATAGAGAATCTAAGTTGGAGACTGATCAGTACTTATCTATGATATCTGTACACTGTCCAGGCATTAAACAAAAGGTTACCTTAAGATGATTTATAGCCACGGAATGGAAGAACCAAAAAGATAAACTAGAACACGCATCAACTATATCTTCATGAGTGAAAACACCTCACAAATACATTTATACATCAAAGGTGTATGACAAAGTCCATTCCTTACTGTCCAATAATGTCTTGAGATCACAAATTGCATAGATTATAGGGATTAATTGCTCAAAAGACCCATTTTAAAGGTCCAAAATGGCAAAAAACCCTGTTTTTGAAAAAAAAAAATGTCAAACGCCCATTTGTTGATGTCATGACCATTTGAAGTTACGTTATTGCCTTTTTTTCTTTTTCCTCTTTTTCTCCGGTACGAGAGATCTTTCTCTACATGTCATCTTCTTCTTCTCCGGCTTCTTCTCCTCTGTACGTCGTCTTCTTCTTCTCCGGCTTCTTCTCCTCTGTACGTCTTCTTCTTCTTCTCCGGCCTGATGAGTCCACACGAGCAGCTTTGATGCGACCAACTCCGGTGAACAAAAGGCGAGAGAGAGGAGTGATTTTGTGAGTGAGGAAAGGCTGTCTCTTATACACATCTAGATGTGTATAAGAGACAGGAGCAAGAGCGAGAGAGAGGAGTGATTTTATGAGTGAGGAAATGAAGAAAGAGCGAGACGAGCGAAAGCGAGAGACATAGTGATTTGTGAGTGAGAAAAGAAGAGAGCGAGACTATTTTTCCGTGTGCGCTCAAGTATATTTTGGTAATTTCACCCGAATTTGACGTCAACAAAGAGCCATTTGACATTTTTTTCAAAAATTTAGTCATTTCACATTTTTTATCTAATTTTTTTGTCATCCATCCAGCGGACCCTAGACTATAGCAGGGGTAGGAATTCTAAAGAAAATGCTTCTAATGCAAGTCATAAGTGGTTAATTTTTTATTTTGAAATAACTAGAGAGTTAAAAAAAAATAAGAAGAATAAAACAAAAGGAACAGGTAAGGATTAGTACCTGTACAGTTGCAGCAGTCACTGTGTCCAGAAGCGTGTTGGTAGTGTACTTGTTTGACTGCAATCTAATACGCCGTGGCTCAATATCCACAGAGCTCTTGGACCAGAAAGCCAGGGTAGATGAATCATATACCTTACAAGTATAAATAAAAAAACCATATGGTTAGTCCATGGCAGAGAATTCCAAGTAAACTAAAAGCAAAATCCAGTGTCTCAACTTACTTCACATCTGGTGATGGTCTCAAGAGGATATATCCTTAGTGTCCGACTAGAATTTGGATCAAGCATCCGAATACCATCTAAACCAACCTAAAAATGATTACAAAAGAGAGTAAATAACCAAGCCCTATTGATGTGCTAAAATAACTTAATAACAATTAAATTATCTTGGAACAAAGAAAATATAAAGAGAGAACAAAAAATCATGAGAAGGTAAAACAATGGCTAAAAAACTCCAACGTGCAAACATAAAGCACGTATTAAAAAGAACAGGAATTAGATTACATCAAACAATAATTGGATAAATGCACAGTTGAAATAAATAGTTCAAAATTAAAATTCTACTCAAACCTTGATTCTAAAGAGGAAATGACAAAAAATGATGCAAAGGGCTAGGCAAAATAGCGACTAAAAAAGCTCCAATGTGCAAGTGTAAAGAAAATCCTAAGAGAAAGTAATTAGATTAGATCATGAATAATTAAATATTTTCACAGAACAGATTCCCCATATGAAATTAACAGTTCCCGATTCATAAGTAACTCGATAATTAAATTATTACTAAAGACTTTTTATCACTTAAGATGCGAAAGAACATGCCAGTACAGACTAACAATCAAATTCTATAGGTTTTGCCTCTAATGTATAGTCGTATAGAACTATAAAAGAAAAAAGAAAAACAGCAATGCGTGACAATTGGATAAATAACGATATCTACAACAAAAAAAATTGTCCTATGAATGCATGGCATACCTGACAAAGTACATCCATGGTGCTCTGACCTCCACTTTCAGCCAAGAGCTTCACCCGGAACTTCTGCACCCAATCTTTGACGTCTTCTTGAGCTTCCACTTTAGGGATCGCCCTGACTACTTTCAGTGAACTCGCCGGCGGGTCTTTCTTCGGAGGAATACTGATGGGCCTCCCATAATCATCAAAAGCAGGCGCCGCAGCAGACCATGTCGAAGACTTCGAAGCTGTACCGCGAGCTCCATAAGGCTCAACTTTGCCACCTTGGTAAGCATAGACTCCATCGCCATAACCGTCATCATAGCCAGAGTCAAAGCGCGGTGCCGCGTCCTCCGGCCGCTTACCGTACAACTCCGAACCAAACTCAGACCGGCTTCGACCGTAACCTCCATATCTATCATCACCAAATCCGCCTCCTTGTTCAAATTTCACCGAACTTTCATATGGGTTTTCATACGACGGGGGAGCCAAAGAGCCAAAGGGAGCAGAATACATGGAGGAGAACGGAGAATTAGGAGTAGGGGTAGAATTAGAGCTCTGATTCATGGGAATTGATGAAGGTGGAGGTGGAGGGGGGCCATAATTGGAAGCCGTCTGATGCTGATCATAGGTTGAATGATACGATTGCGACTGAGAAGGAGATTGATAAGGCACATGAGACTCAAACGGAGGGAAAGCAGGTGGTTGAGGAGTGGGATTGAATGTCTGAAGATTAGGATTCGATGACGGAGGATTGTAAAGAGGAGCAGTCGGAGAGGCAGGGACGGGATCGGGATTCTGGGAGTAGGGGGGATAATTAGGGGCATAAGAAGGGTAATCGGAGACCCCGTAATTGGTGGAGAAGGGCGGCGCGGAGGCGTAAGCGCTCTGGTTGCGATCGGAGGGAGTGGGAACTGGATTAGGGCTTGGATTGAGGGTAAGGTTTTGAAGATTTGGGTATTGGAAATAGGGAGCAGTACCGTAATCCCCGTTCTGCATCGTCGACGCCGGTGAGAAATTCGCCGTACCGATGAAGCTTGAAATGAGATTTCTTCGAATGAAATTATCAGGATCCCGAAGTTTCTTTTTCAACGTTACCGAAAAGACGACTCCAAGAACTAAATAAAGGGATTGCTGAAGGAAAATGGTTAGTAATAGGATTCGGATTTTTTTTTTTTTCCTTTTAATTATTATTATTATTACAATTATTTTAATTGCTTTTATTATTTTTCCCTTTTTGAGGAAGGATTGGGAAACATTTGCATGTAACCAAAGCACGGGAAGTTTTGTACACACGGCCTTTCCCCTTTGCCACGTCATCTCTAAATAAATTTTTAATTCAAGTACTATTTTGGTTATCAATTCTTTATTTTATGCTTTTTTTTTTTAAGAATTTTTTATTTTATTCTATTTAGTATTTATATTTTGTGTAGCTTCAATGAATCTTAAATTTAATTTAAAATTTTGTTATTATTTATTAATATCTTCACTCTAAATTTGGAAAACATATTCACATATTCTATTTATTGTCTAAAAATTATTATTATTATTATTTAATCAATTTCGATAAAAATCAATTTAAAGAGATTAAATTTAATATTATTAAAAATGCATAGATTAAAATTAGACATATAAAAGTATATATACTAAAATCCAACAAACAACATAGTAGGATTAAAATTATATTTTTAACCATTTTTTTCCAAATTTAATCCATATATTTTAATAAATCTTAAATTTAATCATTTGGTTTTTTTTAAAAATTGGTTAAATGATTATAATAATTTTCATTTAAGAAAATACACTATGTGAATACCTTTTCAAAATTTATAAATTGGAATGTTAATAAAGACTTTTTTTAAAAAAATCAACAAT
Source organism: Benincasa hispida (assembly GCF_009727055.1). Classification (NCBI taxonomy): domain Eukaryota; kingdom Viridiplantae; phylum Streptophyta; class Magnoliopsida; order Cucurbitales; family Cucurbitaceae; genus Benincasa; species Benincasa hispida. Next base: position 59,111,680 of record NC_052357.1, read on the forward strand.
AACCTAATAATAGAATGAAATTCAAATTATAGAAATCAAAATGATGACCAATTGTGCATTGTATTATTCTAGGCCAAGAATTCAAAACATTCACTTTCAACATTTTATTAGGACAAATTTTAAAAATCACTCCTAAAAAATTGTGATAATCACAATTACTTTCATGTTTTTAATTATAAAAAGTTAAATTTTTTTATCATTGAAAGTTAGAGGGTCTAACTGTAAGTATACCATCCTAATTTATAATTTTAAGACTTCAAAAGTACACTTACAGATTAAGTATGTTTCAACTAGTTAATTTGTAAATTAGAGAGATATTCTCACACCTCTTTGAAATATATATATAAACCAAATTCATATGTTGCAATAGTCGAAAATGAGGGAACGATGAAGTTCCATTGTGGAAGTATGATCGATCCAGTTTTTTATTTTTTACATAAAATGAAAATTACAAAACATAATTATGCAATTAACAAATTAATTTTACAGCATGCTTGAGAAGGAAAAAAAAATTGTATTAGGATTTATTTAACCTTGAAGAACAGTTTCTTCTTGTAAATTCTCCTTTTCACGATGATTACGATCAATCACAAACAGAGCAACACCAGTGACGACACCATCACAAATAGTTACCTCTATATTCTTCTGGGATGAAAACTTCTCATGATGTGTGGGTTTTGAGATTTTGGAAGAGAGAGATTTTTTAGAGGGAGAGTGTCTGTAGGAATTTTTTTTTTAAGAGAGAATGGTTGAAACCCCACTGTAACTCTTATGTGAAGAAGAAGATCGTAGGATTCAGTTTTTCCCACTATGAGAGAATTAAAGAAGGTCCCTTTAATTTTAAAATTAAAATAAATTTAAAAAAATTATGTGTTATATATATATATATAACTAAATTAAAAAATTATGTGTTATATATATATATATATAACTATATGTTTTATCATATATAACACATAACCTATAGTTTTATATTGTATCAATTACAATATAACATATAATTTTAATTCTCTCATTAATGCATGGTATTTAATATAAATCTCATTTATATTAAATTTAATTGCATAAATCCAATTCACATAATTAATATTTGAATCATATTCAAATATTATTTCCTCTCAAATAGACTTTATATTATAATGTATCAAATATATTATAGTAACTATATCATATATAATTAAGTTAAATATAATTAATTCCCTCAATTAATTTGAACAATTCAAATCAATCCAAAATAAATTCCCAATAAACCTTGTTGAGCTACAGAATGGACCTTGTGGACTTGTAGATTGAAGCTTCAATGATACTTGCATAATTAATTAAACTCCTTTAATTAAATTATTCAACATCCATTAACTGTCGATCATTCCACTAAAGATCGACAGTTGCATTCTTCGCACTACCTATACATTTCTGTGTCCATTGGATATGACTAATCAACAGTGGGATGACCCTTCACAAATTGCTCGTAAGTATAGTTGGGTCAAATTACCATTTTTTTCTTGTAGTTACATCTTACTCTTTAAGTACCATTGATCCCTCTAATAAACAATAAGTCATAGTCTAACTATGACCAAACCCTTCTCGGGCCAAAAGTGTTGGGATTAGTGTCCTAATTCTCCCGGAGTCTCGTTGTTTTGTAAAGATACACATTGTTCAATGAATAAAATAACTATTATTTAATTCTGGCATTTAATCATATCCAATAAACAAAGCTCCTTGGTTATCTTATGTGAACTTAAGCATGTATATGTGATATACAAGTGGATCATGCCTTAAGTGATAACCTAAATCGGTCTGTAGTATAAGGATTAAGGTGAGATACCTGATCCTGGTGACATTACGGATACGACCCGCTTTGTAGAGGTTTGCAAATGTTGTAAACTACTACAGATGGTTGATCCTGACCATTCATGTGGAGAGTGGAGCGGAGGTGTCCTATACAAAGAATTTGTATAAGACCTGGACCACGAGATGACTAGACTCTGTATATAACGTCGTTGATACTAGAGACTTGTATCTCACCTAAACGACCATAGGTGACACGACCTCAATTCTGAGTGTTTTGGGAACTCCTGCCTTTGAGGGCGGTCCTTAGTATGGTGAGAGTGGCCAGATTGCCAACTCAACATGCCTACCTTTTTGGGACTTGTCTGATCTGGGAGCGTGAACTCAATCCACAAGATAGAATTCACTCTTTTTCCGAAGCAGGGATAAGTAGAGAGATTGTCCTTAAGGGCTTATTCGGGGCTTGAACATAGTGGCCACAACTTCTCTTTGGAAGAGAAGACTCAGTCATAGTAGGACTATGAATTATGTTCATTAGAGGGATCAGCGGTACTTTAAGAAGACATATGTAACTACAAGGCATAACGTTATTGACCCAGCCGTACTTACGAGCGATCTGTGAAGGGTTGTCGCACTGTTGATTGGTTAAGATGGACACATAATATATCTGTAGTGAGGAGAGTTCAGCTGTCGGTCTTTAGTGGGAGTGCCTGACAGTTAACGGATGGTGGATCCCGTGAATAAAGAGTTTAGTTAGTTATTCACGTATCGTTGGAGTTTCAGATCTACGGTCCATAAGGTCCCCTTGGTACTTGGATTCTGTTGAGGATCAGTTCTTGTGTTGATTTGAAATGTTCAAATTGACAAGAGGTATTTTGATTATATATGATATAATCGATATGATGTATAAGATACATCTAGTGGAGGATTGATGTAAATGAGATTTACATTAAGTACCATAGAATAGAAAAAGAACTATGGTTTATATGTTTCATGAGATGAAATATTAAAACTATAGGTTATAAATATAGTATGATAAGTTGGTTATCATTTATATTTATAATAATATTAATTATTGGATAATTAATACTTTTTCTTTTAAATAACCAAAGTAGTGAGTGGTTATTGGATCATGGTAACCGTGAGTTTAAAAGGAAAGTAGTTTCCTATTTCGAAAAGAAGTGTTTTACAAAAATTTGAAAAGATTTTGAGTTTTCTCTCCACAAAAAGAAACTCACGTAAGTCGTCAAGTAAATACAGATTTACTAAACGACGGTTGGACAAGCTAAACGATCGTGCAGTATTTACTAAACGATCGAATAGCTTTGTTTGACGATTTCTGGCCCAAGGTAAACGATCGTGTAGAGTCTGCACGCGACAGACTGAGCTAAACGATAGAGCTAAACGATCGCATAGTTTTTGCTAGACGATCACATAGCTTTATCTAAACGATTGGGCATCGACCTATACGATAGGTCTCAGCAATCTCCCACTTGCCTAGTCGTGTACGCGATCGTTGTTTCCTCCCTTCGTCTGCCTCATACCAAGTCCGAACAAAGCCCACCCTCTGGATTCTTACACCGAGAATACCAAGGTCGCCTTATTGGTGGTGTCAAACTCAAATCAACACTGTCGAGGTTTTCTGAAGGTCGTTCGTGGTGCTATGGAGGCCATTTGTTGTTGCAGAGGAGTTCGTGACCGAGGAGATCGTTGAGGACGAGCGCGAAGTGTTCGTGCGGTGTTCGTGCTGTGTTGCAGTCGTGTAGAACGAGCGCTCGTGGTTGCTGTTGTTCGATCAGAGGTGCGCATCGGAGCGTGGAGACGCTTCTGTATATGTGTGTAGAGTTTCCCTCTATACATTTGGTATTTGTTCATGCTGTATTTTATGCATTGTAATTGTATAACCATTTTTTTAAGTCGACTATAAATATATGTTAATTCGTGATTCTAATTTGGAATAGTCTTGCTTCCGCTGCTCATGGAAATCTTGTTTCCGATTTTCTTCAAAAAGAGGGTATGGCGCCACATTGTTCAAGCCCTAGAATCAGTCCCCTAAGAGAGCAATTTATCTACTTACCCAGACATTAGGGAAGGAGTGAATTCCGTCTTGTGTAACTATGTTCTCAACTTTTCAATCAGACAAATCCCTAAAATGATAGGCTTATTGAGTCGATGATCTGGCCACTCTCACCAATACAAATCAAAGGGTCGTCTTCATAGGCAAGAGTTTACAACCTATCAGGATTCACGTCACGTCACTTATGGTCATCTTAGTGAAATGTAAGTCTCTATTATAAACGGTGTTATATAATAAGACTAGTCATTTCGTGGTATAATCTTATACAAACTTCTTTGTATAGAACACATTCGTTCACATGTGTCTACATGAATGATCAGGATCAGATCATTTGTAGCATTTTACAAAAATTGTAACATCTACAAAGCAGTTTGTATTTGTAGTGTTACCAGGATAAGGTATCTAATCTTATCCATCTACTACAGACCATTTAGGTTATCATTTAAACATGATCCACCTGTATGTCTCTACATACATATTTAAGCTACTGATGATAACCTTGAATATTAGATTATTGGTTTTGTGGGTTAATGCTACGAAATGATAAACAAAACATCTCATATTTTATTAAATAAATAAATTATTTGTACATTACAATTATAAACAACAAGATCCACGAGATTTAGGGCATCAACCTGATGACATGCAGAAATGCACGTCATCTTAGGCCTTTTATTTAGAATTATGAGGGTTGTTAAGCATAATATGCGGCGATTATGTTAGGAATTCATGAGAAAATGAGTTTGCGTCTATCGGCATTAAGAATCTCAGCTAACCCACTATTATGCATTATTATGCGTTCAATTGTCTATCTGTGTAGCTAACGTAGGATGCGAGCGCATACGCGAAAGCCAGGCTATCACATAGACGACCGCATGCGGAGAATTTCTCCATCGCAAAGGCGAACACATACGTTTGATGCATGGATGTTGCGGCCATCAACCACATGCGTTCATCGTATAGAAGTTGCGGTTGCCAAGCGAATGCAGCCATCGCTGAGAAGTTGCGGTCATCGAGTGAATGCGGTCATTGCAAGGACGTTGCGGCTACATGATGATGACCATAATAGAGGGATGAATGCAAGGTTGGTGAAATGCAACATGATCGCATATCTCGGGAGTATCAAAAGATGATGTTGACATTTCACCTACCACGCCATTAGCAGCAGAGATTCAGAAAAGGACCATCACGCCGCGAATGTCAAAATCAGAGTAGGTCCATTAATGTTGTCAGCGATCAAGCTCTATAAATAGAAGCTACTGATCAGAATTTCATTTAATCCAAGTTTCGGCCTTCGGACGGATCCTTGTGATCCAGATGAAAGCGTGAGAGGAAAGTTTGAGCGTTCTTCATCCCCTTCATCTATTCCGAGTGACGACCGGAGACTTCGTCGGAGTTAGAGCTCAAGAGAGTCTGCTCCACCGCCCATCCATGGCACCACCAGTAGCCTTGACACACATCTGCTGGAAGCAAGACATTGCTTTTAGCTGGTCTTTTCATTTTCTCTTCTTTTCTTATATTGTATTGTATTACATTTTGGCTTAAGGAATTAATACATTTTGTGATCAATGCATTTCTATATTTCCTTCGATTCCATCTCCATCTTCCTTTACTTAGTATCCTTAACTTTCATCGCATCATTGAGTAAGATTGCTAAAGTATCGCATACTTAGTCATGTGACATAAGAATATGAAGCATGTAGCAAACCACCGGGAGGTGTGCGTTGCGTAAGTATGGTGAGAAAACCTTATTTTCTTAGTGTGAAGCTGTAGCAACGTCTGTCTATAGGCGGTTGCAATGCTTGTCTATGAGTAAAATCAGCAGCAACTAACTGCCTGAGAGGGTAAGTAGTTGATCGTATTAAGCAATGTAAGCAAGTGTTCTCTAGGAATAGGAATAATCTTACATCAATCAGGCTTTTGTGGTTACCTTGTCTTATGTATGCGTCCATCACACCTTTAGAGCTACTTGGGAGAGAGTCTAAAGAAAGAACCTAAGACTTGAGAGAGCTAGGTTAGAATCAAAACTCGGGAGAGCTAGATTAAGATTGCATAAGCAAGAATGGAGACTTAGGAATAAGTTCCGTTTGCTATTACAAACCACGTGCATTTGCAGCGGGTGTGTATGGCATGATCGCAATAGTTGCATTGGCTGAGGTTGCCCTTGCGGTCAAGCTTAGAGTTGCGATGAAGATATCTTCACATTTTATCTATTTTCCATGCATTTTACTACGCGTCAACAGTTGCCTTGTCTCTATCTCTCATTCATATTCCCACTACTTTGTCTGTTAGTTAAGAGTAGGAGTAGTGCTTAGCTTACAACCCCCCATCATTCTTTTATTCATTCGCCACAAACACTCACCACATACATTTAGCTACAAGTCCCTGAGTTTGACCTCGGATCACCCGAGAAACTTGCGTTCGCGTTATACTTGGCGCGAGCGCAAGAAAAATTGTGACAGGAACGCATGATCATCGCATATAAGAGTAACGCATATTTTCATTCCAACGTATGACCACTGACGCATGAGTAAAACGCATATCTTAAGACATGCATCGCATATTGCGTTCATCATAATTTTAGCCACCAGGTTTTTGGCGGCTAATTTTAAGTCACCACAACCCAACAGAAAAAAAGTTTGGTACGTGAAAGGAGGAATCAAACCTACGTGAAAGGAGGAATCAAACCTCTAACTTCAAGATTGATAGTATAAATACTATGTGAGTTAAACTCTGCTCATTTTACTTTTTTTTTTTGTTAAATAGATTGTCTATGTATAAATCATCACCTATTAGAGTATAAAAACTAGATTCATCGATTAAATCCTCCACCAGTTAAAGAATATGTATCACTTGTATTTGCAGTATATAAGTATTTAATGTTGTTTTGGGTTTGTCATTTGTTTTGATATATGAAATTGGTTGCTTTTAAGAAAACTATAGCTTTTATAGGTTTATTAGGGATTAATCATTCTTCTTTTCTACATGACTATGTATATATTTAATATGAATTGGGAAGCTTTATTTCAATGTTTAATAAAAAATTTCATTCTCAGAATAAAAATTTATATATACAATATAATTTTAGATATTCAAGTTAACTATCTTTGCTATATATTTTTTCTATATGACTATTGTTATGGATAGAGAGATAGGAGGGCTATAGTCTTATGATAAGCTTAAAACGCATGAGGATAGCCTTAGAGAGACCTAGGGATGAGAAGAGCTTAAGCCTAGGAGGGAGGCTCTACAGAAGCCTAAGCGTGATGAGCCTACGGAAGCCTCAAGAAAAATCTGAGTCTAGAGGAGCTTAGGTGTGAGAAGCATATGAGGGCTTGAGCCTTGAAAAGCTTAAGCATGAAGAGAAGCCCAAGAGGACCTAAGCTTAGAGAAGACTAGGCATGAAGAGTCTAGGAAGGCTTGAGCTTAGAAAAGCTTAGGAAGAAGGTTCTAGAAGAGCCTAGGAGAGCTTAGAAGGACCCATGAGAAGGTCATAATAGAGCTCAAACAACCCATGGGGAAAGCCTAGTAGAGCTTATACGTCTCATGGGAAAATCTTAGTTGAGCTTAGAGCTCAAAGAACCCATAAGAAGAGTTTAGTGAAGCTCATAAGACCCATGGAAAAGCCTAGTGTGGTAACTTAGAGGACCCATAAAGACTTTTAGAAAGAACTCAAAGGACTCATGAGGAGAGCTTGATGGAGCTCAGTGGTCCCATAAGGAAAGCCTAGTGAAATTTAGATGACCTATGAGGAGCTTAGAGTGAGCTTAGAGGACCTATAGTGAGAGCCTATTGGAGCTTAGAGGACCTATAAAGAGAGGCTAGTGAAGCTCATAAGACTTATGAGAAGAGCTTAAAGTGGGCTCAATATTGGGTTTTATGTCCTAAAACTCGTAGTATGTACACAATGGAACTTATTCTGAAAATTTAGTAAAGATGTTATTGAATAAATCTATTGCTTGAATAGAAATCCAATAAACCTAAAAGTCCCTTAAATATTGGATGAGTACTTGAACTTTATGTGAAGACATAAAGGTGGATCAGGTTCGAGTAAATAGTCAAAATGATCTATAGTATATGGATAAGGTTGGGTACCTTATTCTGGTAACACTATTGGATGCGGCCTACTCTGTAGTTGTTACAAGGAGTTGTAAAGTGCTACAAACGAAATGATCCTAATTCGTCCATGTTGGACATGAGGAGTGGGGGTGTTCTTGTGCAAAAGAGTTTGTACAAGATCGGACCACGAAATAAGTCACTCTTACTTTATAACGTTGTTTACTGACTAAGAATGACTATTTCAAAGCGATGACCTAGGTAACTTGACCTTAATCCTGAGCTAACTATGAACTCTTGTTTATTCGGGATTGCCCTTAAATTTGCATAGGTGAGGGTTGGCTCAACAGCGCCGACTCAATAAGACTGCCATTTCAGGTGTAAGACTGGATAGATAGTTAGGGACATAGGATGCAAGAGGGAATTCACTCCTACCCGTTTTAGGGATAGTAGAGAGGTTGGTCCCTTAAGTGTTGATTCTTGGGCTTGAACAAGGGGTCCCGCCCTCTCATTTGGCATGAGAGGGACTCGGTTTTGTGATTGGATCACAAAACAATTGTTCATTAGGGGATCAGTGGGAATTTAAGGAATAAAAGGTAATTTTGAGGGTAAAACAGAGATTTGACCCAGCCATTATTGCGAACAACCTGTGAAGGGTTAACTTACTAATCATGGTTATATCGAATGGACATAATATATCTACAGTGAGGTGAGTTCAACTATGGGCTTTAATGGAATGACCTATTAGTTAACAAATGGGGGTTAGATCGGTCTAATGAGTTTAGCCGATTAATCTCGGATCGTTGGAGCCCATGATCTGTAGGTCCATGAGGTCTCCTTACTAGCTCGGAAATGGATTAGCTCTAGAGTAGCGTGATAAGTTAATTTGAAACGTTCAAATTAGAATCAAACGGAATTGGAGAAAATATATTTAAATATGATTTAAATATATGAAGATGATTTATGTAAAGTTTTAATTTAATATTGGATATTAAATTAATTAGAATTATTTAAATTGTTTAAATAATTATTTATTAATTTTATTAGAAAATTAATTTGTAAAATCAATAAATTTTTATTTTAGAAATAAAATATGATTTTAAAATCAATTTTAGATTTTGGAAATTGAAAATTACACGAACTTGAAAAATGGGTTTTTCAAGTTCATCTTCAACTAGCTTACAAGGAACCTATCACCTCTTCCGTGATTTACTCCAAGCATGAGCTGCATCCCATACAACACATCTCTTTACATGATAGTCTGAAATATATTGAAGAGATTGGAGTGAAGAAATGATTGATGAATCGATTGAATTTTTTGCTGAAAATTCAGATGAATAAGGTGTTTTTCAATGGGTTGGTTCAGTGAGGTTTCTCCATATTCCCTTTGATTCCAGCTTATTTTGAGTCCTACAACTCAATCTAGAGCATCAAAAGGATATTAGGGAAGATCTTGTGGTGGTCTACACAAGGATTTGGAGGATTTAGCAGCTGGAAATAGAGATTTCAACGGTTCGGGCAAGGTACGTTTTTGAAACCCACTATACTTTGTTTTAGCATGTTTCTTTTATGCCAAAATTAATCAATTAGAGTATTTATGGATCCTGAACTCTTCCGCTGCGTGATGGTGTCAATCCAACACTCAAAGGACTCATTGAGAACCTAGGAGAGCTTAGAGAACCCAAAGGGATAGCTTAGTGAAGCTTAATGACCCATGGAGAGCGTAGAGTGATCTTGGTGGACTCATGAAGCCTAGATAAGCTCAATGAATCCATGAGGTGAGCTTAGAGAAGCTCATCGAAATTATGGGGTAAGCCTAGGAAAGCTTAGAGAACCCATAAGGTGAGCCTAGATGAGCTTTAAAGCCAATGAGGTAAGCATAGTAGAGCTCAGAAGAGCTTAGGAAAGAGCCTAGTGGAACTTATAGAAGTTTGGGAGAGAGCTCAAGATGACCCATGAGGAGAGCTTAATAAAGAGATTGGAGAACCATTGAGGTGACTTAGAAGTGTTGAGAGAAATTAGGGGAAGAGCCTAGAGGAGCTTGGAAAACCCATGTAAAACCTCAGAATGACTGAGGTTGAAGCAATTCAAATTCATAACAAACATGTCATAAATGAGACATTGAGAATTTGAGTGGACGGTGAACCTAAGCATTCGTTGTATTGATGATGTAGCCGGCCAACAGATTAACTTGGCGATTCAAAAATTTATAAGAGACTGTTTATTTCGCAGGCATTCTAAATTCCCATGGAGTGAGCATCTAGATTACCGTGTTTGTTTTGCGATATTGTGAGATGCCCCTGAAGGAACTCGTTTTTACAGAGAACCTTTGAGTGGAAGCGGATCGTCAAAATCCCATTTCGATTGAACAAATACATTTATAGTAAATATAGACATATTATGCAAAAAACATAAAATACAACATGCTTTCTAAATATGAAACACGGTTTAAGAGATTATACCTTCGAAGAACTGTTCTTCGTGTTAATCCCTCAAACCTTCACGAATGCCTCGATCAAGCAGGAACACTCCAAACAGCAGCATACAGCAACGCAACTCTCGAACCAAAAGAGGACACTACCACTTAGTTACCTAGGTATTATAAGTGTGAGAACCCATGAGTAGTGGGCTCTGGCTATTTTGGTTAGGAGGATGTTTTGGAGTTGGAGGAGGAAGATGATCGAGAAAGACAACTCTATCACTTAGATAAGTCACTTGATCGTTTAGTGAACTAAGTCTATCGCATAGGCTCTCAAGGTTGTTGTGTAGAAAACTTGTTAATCGTGTGCCTCTACTTTGGAATAATAAAAACATATTTTTATTTATCCTATTTTGCCATAAAACCATTTAACTTCCCACTAAGGTGGTTAAAGAGAAAAAGGGGATAATTACCAAATATAATTAATCATATAAATAAATATGATAACCAACTTATCATATTATATTTATAACCTATAGTTTTAATATTGCATCATATACAATATATAAACCATAGTTCTTTTTCTCTATTTTATGGTATTTAATATAAATCATATTTATATTAAATTTAACAACTATGAATCCTATTCATAGAAAATATATTTGAATCATATTCAAATATTTATTCCTCATACGCCTCTCGAATATGATACATTATTGTTTAATTGGAGGAATAAATATTTGAATATGATTCAAATATATTTTCTATGAATAAGATACATAGTTATTAAATTTAATATAAATATGATTTATATAAATGCCATAAAATAGAGAAAAAGAACTATGGTTTATATATTGTTTATGATGCAATATTAAAACTATAGGTTATAAATATAATATGATAAGTTAGGTATCATATTTATATATAATATATTAATTATTTGATAATTATCTTTTTTCTCTCTAACCACCCTTAGTGGGTAGTGATTTAGTTTTATGGCAAAAATTGGGATAAATGAACTTTGTTTCATAATTCCTTGGTGAGACACGATTTGCGATCGAGTAACTACATGATAACATTGAGAGCCTATGTGATAGACTCATTTTTCTAAACACTCAAGAGACTTAGCTATACGATAGCCTTGCTTCTACTCGATCATCTTCCTCCTCCAACTCCAAACTTTCCCCCTAACCAAAATTAGGCAGAGCCCACCATTCCCAGATTCTCACACCGAGAATACTAAGGTCACCAAGTGGTAGTGTCCCTATTGGTTCGAGGATCGAGTTGTTGTTTATTGCTATTCGAGGAGTGTTCGTGACTTGATTGGCACGTTCATTAACGAGTATGATCAAGGGATTAACTTAAAAAACCGTTCTTCAAAGGTATAATCTCTTAATCCTTTGTTTTTATTTAGAAAGCATGCTATAATATAAGTTTTACGTATAATCTGTTCTTGTATGACTGTAAATGTATGCATTCAATCGAAATGGGATTTGGACGATTCGTTTTCGCTCAAAGGTCCTCTATAAATAAAGTTCCTTCCATTCAAATTTTATTCGTTCAATTAAACTATAATGTATCATATACATTATGTCAATTATATCATATATAATTGAATTCCCTCTTATTAATTTGAACATTTCAAATTAACCCAAAAACTGATTCTCAACTAAATCCTTTGAGCTACCAAGGGGACCTTATGGACCTATAGCTAGAAGCTCCAATGGTACGTGAATAAATAATTAAACTCTTTAATTACTTTATCCACCATCCGTTAACTTTCAGACACTTCATTAAAGACCGACAGATGCCCTAAATCTCGTAGCGTCTTATAGTTTGTAAACATCTGAATGAACAAACTTTTTTATGATTATAATATAAGATATTCTATTCACTTCAGTCTATGAAATATGAGATATTTTAGTTGCATTAACCACAAACCAAGAAACTAAGATCCCTGGTTATCATTGTAACTTAAGCATGTATGTGGAGACATACAAGTAGATCGTGCTTTAAGTGATGACCTAAATAGTCTGTAGTATATGGATAAAGGAGGAAAACCTTATCTTGGTGATGCTACAAGTGTCGCCCGCTTTGTAGATGTTACAAGTGTTGTAAAGTGCTACTAATGGTCTGATCTTGACCATTCATGTATTAGACATACGAGTGGGATTCTCTATACAAAGGAGTTTGTATAAGACCGAACCACGAAATGTTTAGTCTCATTATATAACGCCGTTCATGACAGAGACTTTCATTTCACTAGGATGACCATAGGTAACATGACCTTAATTCTGAGTGATTTAGGAACTCCTGCCTATGAGGGTGGTCCTTTGATTTGTATGGGTGCGAGTGGCCAGATCACCGACTCAAACCTACCACTTTGGGGATTCGTCTGATTGGGGAGCTAGGAACTCAGCTACACAAGACGGAATTCACTCCTTCCCCGAAGCAGGGGTAAGTAGATAAATTGCTCCCTTAAGGGCTGATTCCGGGGCTTGAACAATGTGGCACCACACCTTCTCTTGGCCCGAGAAGTGTTTACTCATAGTAGAACTATGAAGTATTGTTCATTAGAGGAATTAGTAGTACTTAAGAAGTTAGATGTAACTACATGGGCAAAACGGTAAATTGGCCAACTGTATTTACGAACGATTTGTGAAGGGTCATCATACTGTTGATTGGTTATATTCAATGGACACAAAAATATATCTGTAGTGCGAAGAGTGCAGCTGTCGGTCTTTAGTGGAGTGCACGATAGTTAACGGATAGTGGATATCGTGATTAAAGAGTTTAGTCAATTATTCACTACCGCTAGAACTTCAAGCTAAAGGTTCATAAGGTCCCCTTGTAGCTCAATGGATTCATGTTGAGAATCAATTTTTAGGTTAGTTTGAAGTGTTCAAATTAACAAGAGGGAATTGATTATATATGATATAATTAAATTGATTCAATTATATGTGATATAATTGATTTGTTGTATTAGATATATTAATTGGAGGAATTAATATAAATATGATTTATATTAAATGCCATAAAGGAGAAAAAGAACTATGGTTTATATATTACATATGATGTGATATTAAAACTATAAGTTATAAATATAATATGATAGATTAGTTATTATATTTACTTATAATTAAATCAATTATGAGATAATTGAATTTCGTTTTTCTCTCCTAATAACCAACTTAGTGGAAAGTTTTAATCAGTTTTTTATAACTGATGGATAAAATGAAAATCGTTTTCATTTTTTTCATGGTCAAATGGGTAAATAGCAAAAGTTATATGATAGCTTTTGAGAGAGTCAACGATCAAGGAACGAGTAACCTGTATGATAGCTACTCGATGCTAAACAATCGAGTACCCAAGTCTAAACGATAGACTTCTCCTTTCTCCCTTCTTCCACCTACTCGATCGTTCAATTCCTCCTTCCCTCTACCAAATCCATATAGAGCCCAAACCTCTTGGATTCTCACACCGAGAATATCAAGGTAGCCTCATTGTAGTGTCGAGTTTCTGTTTGAGGGTCGAGGATCGAGTGTTACTCGATTGTGTTCAAGGTTCTACTAGTTCGTGCAATTTACTGGTTTGCTCGTGTTGCGTTCGACCTATTGGACGCTTGGCTGTTGGATCGAGGAAGTAATAGAATAAAAGGTTTTTCAAGGGTATGTTTACTCGATACCTTGTATTTTCCTTTTGAAGCATGCTGTAATTTAGATTTGATGCATAACTGTTCTGTAAGAATGTAAATGTTCGTGTTCTTTTACAATGGGATTTGGAACGATCTGCTTCTGCTCGTTGGTTCTCTACGTTAAGAGTTCCTTCTGAAGGATCTCTTACTGAAGAGTTCCATGAGAACGTTCGGATCGCTCCGATCTCACAGTGACCAAAATACAACAATATACATTCAAACGTACAGTTATGCAAACAACCAGTCAATTAAAGGCATGCTTTGAACAAGAAATAAATGAGAGAGAGAGTTGCCATACCAGTTGAAGATAGTCTTCAAACTTTGGAACTCAACGCAGTGGAAATCTCTACCCGATCAACCAATGCCCAAACAGATGCGTCGACTGCAGCAGCATGAACAACTGCAAACTCATAAACGCAATGGGGACGACACCACCAGAAAAGAGCCCCATGTATTTTCGGAGTGAGAACGCAAAGCGTAGTCTTTGGTAAATTTGGTAGAGGAAAGAAGAAGACCAGATCGTGTAGGCGATAAGCAAGTGGGAGGGAAAAAGGCGCTATCGTATAGCACAATGCTTATCATTTAGGAGAAACTACACGATCGTGTAGATTGTACGGAACGATCGTTTAGCAAATGATATATGATCATTTAGCAAACTCGGCATACACTATGATCGTTTAGGGGAGCTATCTGATCGTGTAGGAACTAGTGTGCGATCGTTTAGGCGCGAGGTGGACGATCGTTTAGGCAGAGAGTGACTATCGTATAGGCTCTCGAGATACTTAAGCGATCGTTTACGATTCACCAACGCACTCTCTCTTTTTCTTTTTTTTGGACGGACGATTGAACGAACGATTCAAAATGCAATAATTTCATTTTTATTTCATCAGTTACAATAACCGACGCATTCCCACTAACCCACGTCCGAATGTGATAAATTGGCTTAATTATCATATAATTAATCAATTAATTAATAATAAATATAATCTTATTATATTTTTATCCTATAGTTTGATATCACATATCTATTACAGTATTTACTCCTCTACTTGATATAAATCCTATTTATATCTAATTTCCTACAAAATAATGTATCTTATACATTTAGTCAATTATATCATATATAATTAACCAATCCAATTATATCATATATAATCGAACTTCCTCTTGTCAATTTGAACATTTCAAATTAACCCAAACACTGGTTCTCAACTTTACCCAAGCTACCCAGGGACCTAATAGACCTGTGGCTCGAAGCTCTAACGGTCCGTGAATAGCTGATTAAACTCTTTAGCCACGAGATCTACCATCCGTTAACTACCAAACATTCCACTAAAGACCAATAGCTGAACTATTCTCACCACAGATATATTTTCGTGTCCATCGGATATAACCAATCATGAGTACGATGACTTTTCACAGATGCTCATAAGTACAGCTGGGCCAAATTACCATTTTCCCCCTGTAGTTACATCTCACTTCTTAAGTACCACTGATTCCTCTAATGAACAATACAACATAGTCCAACTATGTGTGAACATCTCTCGGGCCAAGAGAAGGTGTGTGGCGCCACATCGTTCAAGCTCCGAAATCAGCTCTTAAGGGAGCTATCTATCTATTTACCCCTACCTTAGAGAAGGAGTGAATTCCATCTTGTGTAGCTAAGTTCCCAGCTCCCAAATCAGACGAATCCCCAAAATGGTGGGTTTGAATCGGCGACCTGGCCACTCGCACCCATACAAATCAACAGACCGCCCTCAATTATAGAAATTCCCAACTCACTTAGGATTGAGGTCATATTACCTATGGTCATCCTAGTGAAGTGAAGTCTCTGTCATGAACGGTGTTATATAACGAGACGTTAACACTTCGTGGTCAGGTCTTATACAAACTCTTTGTATAGGACGCCCCCACTCGCGTGTCCCCAACACAAATGATCAGGATCATACCATCTGTGACAAGTCACAACACTTGTGACCATTCCAAAAAGCGGGTCGCATCCGTAGCGTTACCAGGATAAGGTTTCCCTCCTATATCCATATACTACAGACCATTTTGGTCATCACTCAAAACATGATCCACTTGTATATCACCACATACATGCTTAAGTCACATATAGATAACTAGAGATTTTATGTTTATTGGTTTGTGATAAAGCAAATAATACAAGCAACTAAGCAAAATACAAGATGTGAAGTAAATATCATATATTACACAACACAAGCGTTCGTACAAACTACAGGACACGAGACTTTAGGGTATCAACCCCAACAATCTCCCACTTGTCCTAAAGCGAAGTGGGGTGTACAAAAAACTAGTACAAAACAATAAACTAGGGCATAAAAGCCCGTACAAGAAAATCTCCCACTTGCCCTAGTCCAACCGCGGGTGATCCTGTAGACCCATGCTCCGTAGGTGACCCTTAAACACTGTAGCCGTGAGAGCCTTTGTAAACGGGTCAGCAACATTAAAATGGCCTGGGTTAGACTGATCCATCTCATCTCCTCAACCTCTTGAGGTGTCTTAGGATATATGTCCTTAGACAAAGTGACTCCATGCCTGAACGACAGTAGGCCCTTCTTGGAGTCATGCATCGAGTACTTGAGCAACATCTTGTCAATGTACGATACCTGAGATAGTGCTAGCACTTTGTTCTTAAGATCCCAAAAGATCTGTATGCCTAGAACAAACTGAGCCTCTCTCAAATCTTTTATTTGGAATTGGGTCGCTAGCCAGTTCTTAATTGCAGTCAGTAGACCTACATCATTCCCAATGAGTAGGATATCGTCTACATACAACACTAAGAAGACTACTGAAGCATTGATGATCTTCTTGTAGACACAAGGTTCATCAATATTTTGGTCAAAGCCATACGACTTGATCGCAGTATCAAACTGTATGTTCCAAGATCGAAATGCCTATTTCAGTCCATAAATAGACCGATTCAATTTGTAAACCTTTTTCTCTTGACCTTGGGCTATGAATCCCTCGGGCTGCATCATATAAATGGTCTACTCAAGATTGCCATTCAGAAAGGTCGTCTTGACGTCCATTTGCCAGATCTCATAATTATAATAAGCTGTAATGGATAGGAAGATGCGGATCGACTTTAACATGGCAGCAGGCGTGAAAGTCTTCTCATAGTGGACTTCTTCTACCTAGGTATAACCTTTTTCCACAAGTCGACCCTTGAAGGTCTGTACCTTCCCATCAGCACCTCGTTTGCACTTGTAGATCCATTTACAACCTATAGGTTTTACCCCATCAGGCTGATCTACAAGATCCCGTATTGAGTTGAAGTACATTGACTTCATCTCGAGATCCATGGCCTTGATCCATTCATCCCGGTCAACATCTTCCATTGCCTTCTTATAAGACAACGGTTCCTTAACATCGCCATCTGCTACCATAGTAAGGATTTTCATGAATCCCAGATAGCAAATGGGTGGGTTTGCAACCCTCCCACTACATCGAG
>NC_052357.1:59129937-59137814 GCF_009727055.1 Benincasa hispida
CTGAGAGTTGGGAAACGATTCCATGTTCTATCAAATAGTCCTGGAATGCTGAATCCAAAAACTCTCCACCTCGATCCGATCGAAGTGTTTTAATCCATCTATCTAATGTGTTTTCAACTTCAGCCTTGAACTCTTTGAACTTTTCAAAGAATTTAGACTTCTGTTGCATAAGATAAACATACCCGTACCTGGAGTAATCATCAATGAAACTGATAAAATACTCATAGCCACCTCGGGCTTGCACATTCATAAGACCACAAAGGTTAGAATATACTAACTCAAGAGGCTCCATGGCTCTATAACCTTTTCCAGTAAAAGGTCATTTAGTCATCTTACCCTCAAGGCAAGATTCGCACACTGGTAAAGAATTTTCTTCTAACTCATTTAGAAGTCCATTCTTCACCAATCTCCCAATCCTATTGAGATTGATGTGCCCTAAACTTAGATGCCAAAGTTGGACATTTTCTTTTGGAGAAATTCGTCAACATTTTGATTGAGTTACGACAGTTCTGAACAATTCAGTATTATGGAGGGAATTAATGGCTAACGGCCTTAGTCTATATAAATTCAATTCCAGATTTGTTGTGTAAATAAAAACACCATCTTTATGAATAAACGTTTTATCTACATTAAACGAGATAGTATATTTACATTTCAATAAACACTTTACATAAATGAGGTTCCTCTTTAGTTCGGGAACAATATATACATCATGTAAAATAAGAAACTTATTCTGTAAAGTTAATTGGAGTCCTCCCACTGCCACAACTGAGACGACGTGCTCAGTGCCTACTCGCATTGTCATCTCACCAGCCTCCAGCTGTCGCCAAGATCTAATCCCTTGAAAAGAAGAACAAACATGGTTAGTTGCGCCCAAATAAATTATCTAGGCAGGATCATCATTCTCCATTAAATAAGTTTCAAGTACAAGTAAATCACATTTACCTTTATCAGTCTTAGCCTTAACCTTGGCTGCTTTATTCTTTTTTAGATACCGAGGACAATTCCTCTTCCAGTGTTCATCTTGGTTGCAGTAGAAACACTTTCCCTTAGAAATCTGTGGATGCCTCCTTGGGGCGACAGGCGGTGGTTAGCAGGTGCCTTCCCTTTTCCCTTACCACCCTTTTTCTTCTTCCCCTTTGTAAAGTTAAAAGCAAAAAGGTGTAGACTTCGTTCCTAAGGTCGAACCTCTATGAAACGTCCTGGAGGATGAAGCAACATTTACCTCACCCTTCTGCCTCTTTTTACTTTTCAGTAAATATTGGTATGTCTGTAACTCGTTGAGGAGAGTTGTAAGGTTATATTTCACTTTGTTAAGAATCACATTACTAACAAAGTGCAGAAAGCTCTCCAGCAAAGAATGTAGGATTATGCTAACCTGGCTGCCCTCATCAATGGTAGACCCATTGAACTCCGCCACATTAAAGTGGAACATCATGTTAAGCACATGTTCACAAACAGAGGTGCCTTCTTCCATTTTGGAGTTGAATATGCATTTAAGAGCCTCTTGCATAAGCTGTTCGGAGGGTTGTCCAAACATCCTCCACAAGGACTCCATCATCTCACGTGCTGAGACCATAAGCTCATGTTTCTTGGCCAAGACTTCAGAAATACTTGCCAAGATGTAGGCTCGAGCCTTCTCATTCGCCCTTGTCCATCGCTCGTATGCCTCCCGAACATTTCGAGCGGCATTCAGAGCTGAAATAGGAGGACAAGCCTTCGTGAAAGCGAACATGAGATCCTCGATGATCAGGATCGTCGTGATCATGTGTTTCCATTTTGTGAAATTATCGCCAGTAAGTTTTTCGGCCCTTAGTAATGCTAACATGGCTGTCGCCATTTTGAAAAAGTTGTTGAAAATATGAACAAAACTTTATTAGATTTTGCTAAACCACTTTTAAACCAATCAGTTTTGCAAAACAGTTTCAAGTACCCTAAGTTATAAACTTCTATTTTGCAATGATGCCCTAGTGAGGCAGGACAAACGTCACCGATGGGGTGATAGATGCCCCTTCGCTAGGATGAGACATTCTCAACCATTAGGCAGAACTAACTCTTGGAATTGAACCTAACAGCCACCATTCTTCGGTCCAGAATTGTTAACTTTTAACTATTCCGCGTAAGTGTAACCCCTCGCTTTCGGTGCCAGAGTCCCGCCCTAATGAGCCCACCGTAGGGAAGAAGCAGATTAGGATAAAAGACTAAGTTACCTTATCCTTTTATAGGAGATCAAATAAAGAAACGCGCAAAACTGTCATCTTTTAAGAGGACACTCCCAGGGTGCCTCGAGGCAATACGCAGTAACTTTATTCAACCTAATGAGGGAGACCAAGGGATATGCTGTCGCACTTCCCGCTCCCACTTACTATGAACACTCTCTCCATCCACCTTGATATTGCCCTACCCAAACACCATCCGTTAGGGGGACACGCCAAAGGTACCGCGAGGCCGAGGGTAGATCTCACGGTGTGGACTATTTAGGAGAAACGTGAAAGGTTTAAGTGAAGCATCTTGTGCCCTAAGTACCTCCCACTGAATGTTCTACCTAGGGTTCATTAACCTACACAATCAAGTCATCTTTTTAAACTCTTCTCATAAACAATGTTTATCTATGAAATATGAACAAGTTCAAGTAGTCACATTTAAACACTTTAATGGACTGTCCTTAACTTGCATGCATGCATCAAATCTATCTAATTCACCTTTCCAGGTAAGTTCCCAGGTAGGGGTGTTACGTTTCCGTCAACTTAAATATCCCAGCCTAGACAGAACCCGCCTTAGACAAAAGGTCCCTTATAGATAGATTTGCTACACTTTAATCTTTTATTAGCCAATTTAATCCTATTAAATTGATTAAAATATTAAAGCCTTAGGGTTGCTAATCATATTAGAATCGTGATCTTAGGTCTATGTGATCAAAGTTTTAAACACTTTAAAACCATGAATTAAACCTAAGTGAACATGCATGTCTTTCTTATTTCTTTTAGTTCTAATTTATATTTAACTTTTTAAAAAGAAACAACTAAAACCATTGCTCACAACGAGGCGTTTATAACATTTATAAAGTAACCTATGTGTCATGCTTAATGCAATTTCTGGTCATTACTATATATATAACTTTTATATAATGCGTAACAACAAAGCAAACATGTTATCATTCACCCTTATACTATAACAATTATAATATAAAGATGATGCATGTCAATGCTTTTTATGCAAGCATAAATATAACTCTTATATTATATGATGCATGAGCATGCTCTTACATAATTAAAATCATTCTTCTCTAAATTATAACAATTACAATAAAGAGATGATGCATGACTATTGCATAACCTAAGGTGGGATTTACTATATGTGCATACCATATGACATATAAAAAACATACATCGCATGTAATAAATAAAGGATTAATGGACCGGGATGAGCCTTTACAAAAACTGGAATGAAAAAACCCTATCTATTACATTTTTCATCAGGCAAACCAGTTCACAGGCGAATCGGGTCTTGAACCGCCAAGAGGTCTTCATCGTGTAGTAAACGACACAGGTAGACGATCGTTCAGTGCGAACTAGACAATATAAGCATAATTAAATGATCGCATAGACGACGACGAGG
The DNA here is from genome assembly GCF_009727055.1 of Benincasa hispida. Lineage (NCBI taxonomy): Eukaryota > Viridiplantae > Streptophyta > Magnoliopsida > Cucurbitales > Cucurbitaceae > Benincasa > Benincasa hispida. Next base: position 59,133,556 of record NC_052357.1, read on the forward strand.
CTGCGAAGCCTGATCATCTATGCGATCGCTTAGCACGGCGACAGGTAAATGATTTACCGTGCGTTACTAAGCGATGAAGCTTGCTGACCTAAATGATCGTCCAGTGCACGCGCGCGTTAAACAATACGTGAGCATCACATCGTCTACACGACCTGATACTCTGCGATCGTGTACCCAATTGTCAAAACGATATGATCAACTCTTGATCGCATACCCCATCGTTTAACTGATGCGTGCAACAGTGATCGCAACTCTTGATCGCATACCCCATCGTTTAACCGATGCGTGCAATAGTGATCGCATACTTCATCGTCTTTACGATGCGATCAACAGCGATCGCATACCACATCTTCTGCACGATGCGATCAACCCTAGATCGCCTCCTTCCTCGAAGAACCGCAACGCTTGTCCAGATCTTCTTCTTCGAACGACTCAAAACTTCAAACAAACTTTGAATACAGACTCGATAACGATTATTAATGCCAAAAAACGCAAGGGTCTTTACAAACAACTGCAAATGTAAAAGGATTTAAATCAAATTGAGGCTAATCATCCCGAAAATATCCATTAACCTGCACATCCACATCAAATTTAACCATTAAACAGTGTAGAAATGTTGGATGAACACTAGCACGCAGCGGAAGAAACCAAGATCCATAAGCACTCTAGTTCATTAATTTTGGTTGAAAAGAAACATGCTAAAAACAAAGTATAATGGGTTTCATTAACATACCTTGGCCGAACCAACGAAATATCCATTTCCAGCTGCAAAATCCTTTGAATCATTGTGTAGACCACCATAAGATCTTCTCTACTATCCTCTTGTGCTCTAGATTGGGTTTTGGGACTCAAAATAAGCTGGAATCAAAGAGAATATGGAGAAAACTCACTGGACAGAACCCATTGAAGAACTCCTTCTTCATCCGAATTTTTCAACAAAAATTCAGTCGGTTCTCATGTCTTTCTTCACTCTAATCTCTTCATTATATTGCAGACTATCATGCAAAGAGAAGTCCATGGGATGCAACTCATGCTTGGAGTAAATCAAAGGAGAAAGTGGGTTCCTTGTAAGCTACTTTGAAGATGAACTTGAAAACCCATTTTTCAAGTTTTGTGTAATTTTCATTTTCTAAAAATCCAAATTGATTTTAAAATCATATTTTATTTCTAAAATCAATATTTATTAATTTTACAAATTAATTTTTACAATTAATCTTCTAATAAAATTAATAAATAATTATTTAAATAATTCTAATTAATTTAATATCCAATATTAAATTAATTTTTACACAAATTCATCTTCATATATTTAAATCATATTTAAATGTATTTTCTTTAATTCCTTTATATTGTAATTTGAACGTTTCAAATTAGCTTATCACACTACTCTAGAGCTATCCATTTTCGAGCTAGTAGAGGGACCTCATGGACCTACAGATCATGGGCTCCAACGATCCGAGATTAATCGATTAAACTCATTAGACTGATCTAACCCCCATTCGTTAACTAATGGGTCACTCCACTAAAGCCCATAGTTGAACTCCCCTCACTGTAGATATATTATGTCCACTCGATATAACCATGATTAGTAAGTTAACCCTTCACAGGTTGTTCGTAATAACGGCTAGGTCAAATCTCTGTTTTACCCCCGAAATTATCTCTTATTCCATAAGTTCCCATTGATCCCCCTAATGAACAATTGTTTTGTGATCCAATCACAAAACCGAGTCCCTCTCATTTGGAATGAGAGGGCAGGATCCCTTGTTCAAGCCCCAGAATCAGCACTTAAAGGAACAACCTTTCTACTATCCCTAAAGCGGGTAGGAGTGAATTCCCTCTTGCACCCTATGTCCCCAGCTATCTATCTAGTCTTATCCCTGAAATGGCAATCATATTAGGTCGGCGCTGTTGAGCCAACCTTCACCTATGCAAATCTAAGGGCAACCCCAGATAAACAGGAGTTCATAGTTAGCTCAGGATTAAGGTCAAGTTACCTAGGTCATCGCTTTGAAATAGTCAGTTTTAAACAATAAACAGCGTTATAAAGTAAGAGTGACTCATTTCGTGGTCCGATCTTGTACAAACTCTTTTGCACAAGGACACCCTCACTCCTCATGTCCAACATGAACGAATTAGGATCACTTCGTTTGTAGCACTTTACAACTCCTTGTAACAACTACAGAGCAGGCTGTATCTAATAGTGTTACCAGAATAAGGTACCCAACCTTATCCATGTACTATAGATCATTTTGACTATTTACTCGAACCTGATCCACCTTTATGTCTCCACATAAAGTTTAAGTACTCATCCAATAGTCAAGAGACTTTTAGGTTTATTGGATTTCTATTCAAATCTATTCAATAACACCTTTATTGAATTTTCAGAATAAGTTTCATTGTTTACATACCATGAGTTTTAGGACATAAAACCCAATAAACTCCCACTTGGACTAAAACTCCAGTGGTAACCTATACATCTGATATATAAGACTGAGTTTCTGAGTTTTGTAGAGAAATACAATAAACTAGGGCATCCTATACCCATCTTTTACCATTCAGTATCTCTATACCCGATATTTCTCCCACTTGCCCTAGGTTATCTGGTATTCCTAGTCCTACTAGGTAATTCTCAAACACTTTAGCCGAGAGAATTATTGTAAAAATTTTAGTATACAATAGGCTTTAGATAAAAAAAATATAAGGAGATTGCATCTTAATCTCAATAATGGCCAGGAAGCACACTTTCCTCTCACTACATTAAGGTACTCTCAACTCTTTGAGCAAGATGCATCTGACCTGTCTCAACAACTCTTTGTTAACAGTTAGATCTAGAAATCTTTAAACTTTCTATACTTTGATCTAGCTATTTAGATATTTGAATATCTACAAATGGCTTTTAACAATTTGATTCTCAACAAAGGTTACTAGAACAAACATAATTTTTAAACATGAACATTTCATTTATCATAAAAATATATACAATTTGTTCTTTACAAGTTTTAACAATTAAAAACAAGTAGCAACTTCTCCTTCTGGATGAGCTGAGTAAATGGTCCCAGGGTCAAATTAGCCTGGTTACCTTTTCTCTGCTCTCTTCTCGACAAGATATTGTGGGCAGTGTCTCCTCCAGTACCCTTCGTTGTTGCAGTGGAAACATTTCCCTTTGCAGCGTTATCCTTGCCTTTCAATCCATTACGGTTTTTCCTCTCTTTTCCCTTTACCTTTCTTCACAAGAATACTCTTACTCTTTGAAGAGGAAGTAACTTTAGGCTTGGAGGACATTCCTCACTTCTCGGCAGTAGTAACATTTACTTTTGTCAGACTTTTTGTTCTCAACATTTTCTGGTAAGCCCTTTACTCATTTAACAGAGTAGTCAAATTTTATACATTTAATGCATTCAAAATTTGCAGAAAACTCTTCAGAAAAAATTCTAGAATAAAACCAACTTGACTTCTCTTGTTCATGACAGCACCATTTACTTCTGCGATATGATGGCAATACTTATATCCTCATGTTTCTTTTGTCAACACATCAGATAAGTTGATGAGGATATAAGCACATGCTATATCATTAGCCTTTACCCATCGTCATATACATCCCAGACATTTCGGTTTGTGTTAGAGCTAGGAATGGGAGGACAGTTCTCAGTTAAGACAAATTGCAAATTGTCTATCACAAGTATCGTGTTCAAATTTAATTTCTAATTCATATAATTATCCCCAATAAATTTATCTGATGCTAACACTTGTATTAATAAACTTTTCATTCTGAAATTAAATATCCAATCAAGTTTTAGCAATTTTAATAATTTACCCAAGATTATTCTTTTGCAACGATACTACATCAAGATATTCTTGACTAAATACTACCTCCATAATAATCATATTCCGATAGTCATTTAGGTACCGTTTTTAGTCAAACATTATTAACAATTAATAATTCTGTAAATGTAGACCCACCATTTTCAGACGTCAGAGGCCACGAATGACCAAAGAAATCCTATCCATTTCTGGAGCTTAAGTTGTTCCAAATTCTATGTTACAACCCTCCGAGGAGATAGCCGTCGTTAAACGACTAGCAAAGGGCTGCTTAAAGCTAAGCAGCAGGCGCAACATAGGAATCTCATGGTCCAAACTAATGGAGGAGACCGCAGGATATGTTGACACATTTCCTTCACCCCACTTACTATGAACTACTTCCTCCGTTCACCTTGATATTGACTCATACAAAACACTTTCCGAAGGGAGGTCACTTCTAG
>NC_052357.1:59139254-59206168 GCF_009727055.1 Benincasa hispida
GCTTAGTGTCAAACACTATTGCATAGCTCCATCGTTTAGCACCTCATCTTGATCGTTTAGTACGCGTTCGAGGTAAGCGATCACCTAGTGCTTTCGCATAGCAATCGACGCATCGCTCAACTGTCGTTCATAGGTAAACGATTGTGTAAGCGATCGCTCAGTGTCATCGCATAGCTCTTCACCGCATCGCTTAGCTCCCGAACAAAGGTAAATGATCGTGTAAGTGATCGCTCAGCACCATCGCATAGCTCTTCACCGCATTGCTTAGCTCTCGAACAAAGGTAAACGATCGTGTAAGCGATTGCTCAGCGCCATCGCATAGCTCTTCGCCTCATCGCTTAGCTCCCACCTGAAGCTACACGATTGTGTAGTGCCATTGCATAGCAAAACAACACATCGCTTAGCTCTAGAGGTAGACGATTGTCTAATGCACAACACCTAAACGATTAATGCCCGAAGCTAGACGATCGTTTAGCTTTTCCTTCATATCGTCTAACGTATGAAGCTAAACGATCGTTTAGCTACTGAAACTCAATGATGATATGAACAGAGGCTGATCATTTAGAATCTGCAACTCAGCCCCTTCGCTTGTTTCTTCGAATTACAGCTTAATTTCAACTCTAATGACTCCAAATAAATTACTGCTCTTGGGAAGACATTAAAGCTTATCAAACAAGAGTCAATTACAAATTTAAACGGAAAATTAAAGAGAAATTAAAGGCCAAAACTTAGAAAACCATATCATTACAATAGTTTCATATTTTCATACAAAACACCCACCAAACCAAAATTAATCCGAACTGAATGCTTATAAGATGCTCTGATACTAATTGTTGGATGAACACCAGCACGCATAGGAAGAAACAAGCTAAAAACAGAGTATAAAGGGTTTCATGGACATACCTTGGTCGAACCAACGAAATCTCCATTTCCAGCTGTAAAATCCTCTGAATCCTTGTGTAGACCACCACAAGATCTTCCCTACTATCCTCTTGGTGCTCTAGATTGAGTTTTGGGACTCAAAGGGAATATGGAGAAAACTCACTAGACAGAACTCATTGAAGAACTCCTTCTTCATTCGAATTTTTCAGCAAAAATTCAGTCGGTTCTTATGTCTTTCTTCACTCCAACCTCTTCAATATATTGCAGACTATCATGCAAAGAGAAGTCCTGAATGGGATACAGCTCATGCTTGGAGTAAATCAAAGGAGAAAGTGGGTTCCTTATAAGCTACTTTGAAGATGAACTTGAAACCTCATTTTTCAAGTTTTGTGTAATTTTCATTTTCGAAAAATCCAAATTGATTTTAAAATCATATTTTATTTCTAAAATTAATATTTATTAATTTTACAAATTAATTTTAAAAATTAATTTTCTAATAAAATTAATAAATAATTATTTAAACAATTTAAATAATTCTAATTAATTTAATATCCAATATTAAATTAATTTTTACAAAAATTCATCTTCATATATTTAAATCATATTTAAATATATTTTCTTCAATTCCTTTAAATTCTAATTTGAACGTTTCAAATTAACTTATCACACTTCTCTAGAGCTATCCATTTTCGAGCTAGTAGGGAGACCTCGTGGACCTACAGATCATGGGCTCCAACGATCCGAGATTAATCGGCTAAACTCATTAGACCGATCTAACCCCCATTCATTAACTAATGGGTCACTCCACTAAAGCCCATAAATGAACTCCCCTCACTGTAGATATATTATGTCCACTCGATATAACCATGATTAGTAAGTTAACCCTTCACAGGTTGTTCGTAATAACGGCTGGGTCAAATCTCTGTTTTACCCCCGAAATTACCTCTTATTCCATAAGTCCCCATTGATTCCCCTAATAAACAATTGTTTTGTGATCCAATCACAAAATCGAGTCCCTCTCATTCATCCCTTGTTCAAGCCCCAGAATCAGCACTTAAAGGAACAACCTCTCTACTATCCCTAAAGCGGGTAGGAGTGAATTCCCTCTTGCACCCTATGTCCCCAACTATCTATCTAGTCTTATCCCTGGAATGGCAGTCATATTAGGCCGGCGTTGTTGAGCCAACCTTCACCTATGCAAATCTAAGAGAAATCCCAGATAAACAGGAGTTCATAGTTAGCTCAGGATTAAGGTCAAGTTACCTAGGTCATCGCTTTGAAATAGTCAGTTTTAAACAATAAACAGCATTATAAAGTAAGAGTGACTCATTTCGTGGTCCGATCTTGTACAAACTCTTTTGCACAAGGACACCCTCACTCCTCATGTCCAACATGAACGAATTAGGATCACTTCGTTTGTAGCACTTTACAACTCCTTGTAACAACTACAGAGCAGGTCATATCCAATAGTGTCACCAGAATAAGGTACCCAACCTTATCCATGTACTATAGATCATTTTGACTATTTACTCGAACCTGATCCACCTTTATGTCTTCACATAAAGTTCAAGTACTCATTCAATAGTCAAGGACTTTTAGGTTTATTGGATTTCTATTCAAGTAATAGATCTATTCAATAACACCTTTATTGAATTTTCAGAATAAGCTCTATTGTTTACATACCATGAGTTTTAGGACATAAAACCCAACAAGAAATGCACCCACCAAGAACGTAAATGTCATTTCGTTGCAACATATGAAATCGGAGTATCAGAACCTGGCTCTGATACCAATTGAAGGATCTCTTACCGAAGAGTTCCATGAGCACGTTCAGATTGCTCTAATCTCATAGTGACCGAAATACAACAACATACATTCAAACGTATAGTTATACAAATAACCAGTCAATTAAAGGCATGCTTTGAACAAGAAAAAAACAAGAGAGATAGTTGCCATACCAGTCGAAGTTAGTCTTCAAACTTCGGAACTCAACGCAGCGAAAACCTCTACCCAATCAACGAACGCCTGAATAGATGTGTCGACTGCAGCAGCACGAACAACCGCGAACTCACGAACGTAATGGGGACGACACCACCAGAAAAGAGCCCCAGGTATTCTTGGAGTGAGAACCCAAAGCGTGGTCTTTGGTGAATTTGGTAGAGGAAGGAGGAAGACCAGATCGTTTAGGGGAGCTATTCGATCATGTACGAACTAGTGTGCGATCGTTTAGGCATGAGGTGGACGATCGTTTAGGCGGAGAGTGACTATCGTATAGGCTCTCGAGATACTTAAGCGATCGTTTACGATTCACCAGCGCGCTCTCTCTTTTTATTTTTTTTGGATGGGCGATTGAACGAATGATTCAAAATGAAACAATTTGATATTTATTTCATCGATTACAATAACCAACACATTCCTACTAACCCACGTCCGAACGTGATAAATTGGCTTAAATATCATATAATTAACCAATTAATTAATAATAAATATAATCATATTATATTTTTATCCTATAGTTTGATATCATATATCTACTATAGTATTTTCTTATCTACTTGATATAAATTATACTTATATCTAATTTCCTCCAAAATAATGTATCTCATACATTTAGTCAATTATATCATATATAATTAACCGGTCCAATTATATCATATATAATCGAATTTTCTCTTGTCAATTTGAACATTTTAAATTAACCCAAATACTGGATCTCAACTTTATCCAAGCTACCCAGGGGACCTAATGGACCTGTGGCTCGAAGCTCCAACAGTCCGTGAATAGCTGAGTAAACTCTTTAGCCACGAGATCCACCATCCGTTAACTACCTGACATTCCACTAAAGACCAACAGCTGAACTCTTCTTACCACATATATATTTCTGTGTCCATCGGATATAACTAATCTTGAGTATGATGACCCTTCACAGATGCTCGTAAGTACAGCTGGGCCAAATTATCGTTTTTCCCCTGTAGTTACATCTCACTCCTTAAGTACCACTGATTCCTCTATGAACAATACAACATAGTCCAACTATATGTGAACACCTCTCGGGCGAAGAGAAGGTGTGTGGCACCACATCGTTCAAGCCCCAGAATCAACCCTTAAGGGATCTATCTATCTACTTACCCCTACCTCGGGGAAGGAGTAAATACATCTTATGTAACTGAGTTCCCAGCTCCCAAATCAGAAGAATCCCCAAAATAGTAAGTTTAAATCGGCGACCTGGCCACTCGCACTCATACAAATCAAAAGACCACCCTCAATAGCAGGAGTGAAGGATCTCAAAACGAGAGTTCCATAAGCGGGCTTAGTTCACTCCGATTTCACAGTGACCGAAACATAAACGATATAAATTCTATACTAACAGTTATACATATTAAACTCATCAACAGCATGCTCAAAATATGATAAAACGTAGAGAAAGGGGTTCATACTAGAGGAAGACGATCTTCGTTTGTGTGAAAATATAGCAGCGGAAAACTCCATCGATCTACCAGCACCCGGCGAGTCTCTCGACTGTTACTGCACGATCCGAAAGTACATGAACAAGGCTTCGAGGACAACACCACCACCAGGGGAAACCTAGGTATCCTCGGCGTAAAAAACCCAAAGTGTGGGCTCTGGTGAGTTTGGTAGAGGACGGAGGAAAGGGTATCATGTAGACGACAAGCGCACACAAGAAGAACTCTACTATCATATAACGAGGACGCTTATCGTATAGTAGAACTACATGATCGTTTAGGAAAAACTTGATGATCGTTTAGGATAGTGGTATATGATCGTTTAGGGAACGCGTGAACTAGACGATCGTTTAGACGAAAGAGAATCTATCGTATAGGCTCTCGATGATTGATCTTTCACGGTTTCTTTTGGGGCGTGGGGTCTCAAAGCACGACTGAATGAATGCTTCGAAAATGAAAATGATTTTCAATCTTTAACCCCCCCGGTTACCTTAACCCTTCACGGACCCCCCGTGCCCACGTTCATACGGTGGAAATAATTGGTTAATATTAAATAATTAATCAATTTATTTATTTAATAATATTAATCATATTATATTTATATCCTATAGTTTGATATTTATTATATTCTACTATAGTATTTTTCCTCTACTTGATATAAATTCATATCTTATATCTAATTTCCTCCAAAATAATGTATTCTCATACATTTAGCCAATTATATCATTATATAATTAACCATTCCAATATCATCATATATAATTTACTTTCCTCTTGTCAATTTGAACATTTCAAAATTAACCAAACACTGGTCTCGACTTTATCCAATGCTACCCAGGTGACCTAATGGACCATGTGGCTCAAAGCTTCAACGGTATGTGAATTTAGCTAACTAAACTCTTAGCATGAGATTCACATCCGTTAACCGTCAGATGGATTCACTAAAGGACCAACAACTGAACTCTTTCTTATCACAGATATATTTTTGTTCCATTGGATATAAACCAATCATTCAGTACGATTGACCCTTCATAGATGCTCGTAAGTTACACCTGGCCAATCTTACCGTTTTACCCCTGTTAGGTTACACTCACTCCTTAAAGTACCACTGATTCCGTATTTAATTGAACCAATTACAACATAGTCCAACTGTAGGTGAAAACCTCATCGGCCAAGAGAAGGTGTGTGGCGCCGCATTGTTTCAAGCCCCGAAATTAAGGCCCTTAAGGGGAGCCATCTATCTACTTAAACCCCTCCTCAAGGAAGCTAGAAGTGAGTTTCATTTGCTGTAGTTGAGTTCACATCTCTCAAATCAGACGTATCCCCAAAATGGTAGGTTGATTGCAACTTGCTACTTTCGCACCCATACAAATCAAAGGACCACCCTCAATGGCAGGAGTTTTCAACTCACTCAGGATTGAGGTCATGTTACCTATGGTCATTCTAGTGAAGTGAAGTCTCTGTCATGAACGGTATTATATAACGAGATATTAGCACTTCGTGGTCAGGTCTTATACAAACTCTTTGTATAGGACACCCCCGCTCGCATGTCCCCAACACGAATGATCAGGATCAGATCATCTGTGGCAAGTCACAACACTTGTGACCATTCCACAAAGTAGGTCGCGTCCGTAGCATTACCAGGATAAGGTTTTCCTCCTATATTCATATACTACAGACCATTTTGGTTATCACTAAAGACATGATCCACTTGTATGTCACCACATACAAACTTGAGTCACATACAGATAATCAGAGATTTTATGTTTATTGGTTTGTGGTAAAGCAAATAAAACACATAAATGAGCAAAACAACAAGATGTGAAGTAAATATCATATATTAACAATCACATGTGTTCATATATACTGTTTACAAACTACAGGACACGAAACTTTAGGGCATCAACCCCAACAATCTCCCACTTGTCCTAAAGCGAAGTGGGGTGTACAAAAGAACTTAGTACAAAACAATAAACTAGGGCATAAAAGCCCTGTACAATAAAATCTCTCACTTGCCCTAGTTCAGCCGCGGGCGATCCTTTAGACCCATGCTTCGTAGGTGACCCTCAAACACTGTAGCCATGAGAGCCTTCGTAAACGGGTCAGCAACATTGTGCTCCGAAGCGAGCTACGTGACAATCACGTCCCCTCGATGCACTGTCAAGAACTTCCTGAGCAAGACGACCTCCTTAGCAGCTTCGCAAGTCGCTACGTACTCCGCCTCCATAGTGGAGTCGACGATGCACCCCTGCTTAGTGCTTCGCCACACTACAGCTTCTTCATTAAGAGTGAAGACTGACCCTGATGTGGACTTGCGAGAGTTCTTATCAGTCTAAAAGTCAGAATTCGTGTATCCTGTAAGGATTAAATCCCTAGAACCATACACGAACATGTAGTCTCTCGTTCTTTGAAGATACTTGAGAATGTTCTTCACTGCAGTCCAGTGACCCTGGCTTGGATTAGACTGATACCTACTGACTATACCCACAGCGTAACAGATGTCTGGACGAGTACAAAGCATCGCGTACATCAAACTGTCAATGGCAGACGCATATGGGACCCATCTCATTTCCTCAACCTCTTGAGGCATCTTAGGACACATTTCCTTAAACAAAGTGACTCCATGCTTGAACGGCAGTAGGCCCTCTTGGAGTTCTGCATTGAGTACTTGAGCAACATCTTGCCAATGTACGATGCCTGAGACAGTGTTAGCATTTTGTTCTTATGATCCCGAAAAATCTGGATCCCTAAAACAAACTGAGCCTCTCCCAAATCTTTCATTTGGAATTGGGTCGCTAGCCAGCTCTTAACTGTAGTCAGTGGACCTACATCATTCCCAATGAGTAGGATATTGTCTACATACAACACTAAGAAGACTACTGAAGCGTTGATGATCTTCTTGTAGACGCAAGGTTCATCAACGTTTTGGTCAAATCCATACGACTTGATTGCAACATCAAATCGTATGTTCCAAGATCGAGACGCCTGTTTCAGTCCATAAATGGACCGATTCAGTTTGCAAATCTTTTGCTCTTGACCTTGGGCTATGAATCCCTTGGGCAGCACCATATAAATGGTCTCCCCAAGATTGCCATTCAAAAAGACCGTCTTGACGTCCATTTGTCAGATCTCATAATTATAATAAGCTGCAATGGACATGAGGATGCAGATCGACTTTAACATGGCAACAGGCGAGAAAGTCTCCTCATAGTCGACTCCCTCTACCTAGGTATAACCCTTTGCTACAAGTCGAGCCTTGAAGGTCTGTACCTTCCCATCAGCACCCCGTTTGCACTTGTAGATCCATTTACAACCTATAGGGCGAACCCCATCAGGCTAATCTACAAGATCCCATACTGAGTTGAAATACATCAACTCCATCTCGAGATCCATGGCCTTGAACCATTCATCCCGGTCAATATCCTCTATTGCCTTCTTATAAGACAACGGATCCTCACATGGCCATCTGCTACCATAGCAATGATTTCCATGAAACCCAGATAGCGAATGGGTGGGTTCGCAACCCTCACACTACGTTGAAGCTCCCTCAAATCTTGAGATGGAACCGACCTATTCGATGAACTCCCATCAACAAATTTTGTTAATGTAGTAAACTCTTCAACAACTCTTGTTGCAGTTTTAGTAGTTTCATTGGAAAGCTCACGTAACATGACTTTGCTTCGTGGACTGTGCTCCCTTATATGATCCTCCTCCAGGAAAGTAGTGTTTGTTGAAACAAACACCCTATTTTCCATTGGATCATAAAAATAACCCCCTCGTGTACCTTTAGAGTAGCCTATAAAGAGGCATAACCTCGACCGTGGTTCCAACTTCTTGGGATTAGCCTCAAGCACATGTGCAGGGCAACCCCAAATGTGGAAGTAACGTAAACTAGCTTTACGCCCGTTCCACAATTCCAAAGGTATTCTAGCAACACTCTTGAAGGGAACACAGTTGAGTATGTACACCGCAGTTTCCACTGCGAAACCCCAAAACGAGTCTGGTAAGAAAGCGTAACTCATCATCGAACGAACCATGTCTAATAAGGTCCTATTTCTCCTCTCTGCTACACCATTCTGCTGAGGTGTGCCTGACGCTAAGAGTTGGGAAACGATTCCATATTCTATCAAATAGTCCTAGAATACGGAGTTCAAAAACTCTCTACCTCGATCTGATCGAAGTGTTTCAATCCGTCTATCCAATGCGTTTTCAAATTCAGCCTTGAACTCTTTGAACTTTTGAAAGGATTCAAACTTTTGTTGCAAAAGATAAACATACCCGTATCTTGAGTAACCATCAGTAAAACTGATAAAATACTCATAGCCACCTCAGGCTCGCACATTCATAGGACCACAAAGGTCAGAATGTACTAACTCAAGAGGTTCTTTAGCTCTAAAACCTTTTCTAGTAAAAGGTCATTTAGTCATCTTACCCTCAAGGCAAGATTCGCACACAGGTAAAGAATTTTCTTCTAACTCACTTAGAAGTCCATTCTTCACCAGTCTCTCAATCCTATTGAGATTGATGTGCCCTAAATGTAGATGCCAAAGTTGGGCATTTTCTTTTGGAGAAAGTTGTTGACGTTTTGATTGAGTTACGACAGTTCTGAACATTTCAGTATTATGAAGGGAATTAATGGATAACGACCTTAGCACATATAAATTTGATTCCAGATTTTCTGTGCAAATAAAGACACCATCTTTATGAATAAACGCTTTACTCAAATTGAAATAAATAGTGTATTTACATTGCAATAAGCACTTTACAGAAATAAGGTTCCTTTTTAGTTCAGAAACAATATATACATCATTTAAATTTAGAAACCTATTATGTAAAGTCAACTGGATCCCTCCCACTGCCACAGCTGAGACGACGTGCCCGGTGCCTACTCACATCGTCATCTCACTAGCCTCTAACTGTCGCCAAGATCTAATCCCCTGAAAAGAAGAACAAACATGGTTAGTGGTGCCTGAATCAATTATCCAGACAGAATCATCATTCTCCACTAAACAAGTTTCGAGTACAAGTAAATCATATTTACCTTTATCCGCCTTGGCCTTAGCCTTGGTTGTTTTCTTCTCCTTCAGATACCGAGGACAATTCCTCTTCCAATGTCCATCTTGATTGCAATGGAAACATTTTCCTTTAGCAACTGGTGGACGCCTCCTCGGGGCGACAGGAGGTGGGTTAGTAGGTGCCTTCCCTTTTCCCTTACCACCCTTCTTCTTCTTCCCCTTTGCAGAGTTAGAAGTAGAAGGTGTAGACTTCGTTCCTGAGGTCGAACCTCTATGGAACGTCCTTGAGGATGAAGCAACATTTGCCTCACCCTTCTGCCTCTCCTTACTTTTCAGTAAAGATTGGTATGTCTGCAACTCGTTGATGAGAGTTTTAAGGTTATATTTCACTTTGTTAAGAATCACATGACTAACAAAGTGCAGGAAGCTCTCCGGCAAAGAATGCAAGATTATGCTAACCTAGTTACCCTTATCGATGATAGACCCATTCAACTCCGCCACATTGAAGTGGACCATCATGTTTAGCACATGTTCACGAACAGAGGTGCCTTCTTGCATTTTAAAGTTGAATATATATTTAAGAGCCTCATGCATAAGTTGTTCAGACGGTTGTCCAAACATCCCCCGCAGGGACTCCATGATCTCACGAGTTGAGACCAAAGGCTCATGCTTCTTGGCCAAGATGTCAAAAAGACTTGCCAAGATATAGGCTCGAGCCTTCTCATTTGCCCTTGTCCATCGCTCGTATGCCTCCCAAACATTTCGAGCGACATTTGGAGCTGGAATAGGAGAACAAACCTCCGTGAGAGTGAACATGAGATCCTCGATGATTAGGATCATTGTGATCATATGTTTCTATGTTGAAAATTTGTCACCAATCAATTTTTCAGCGCTTAACAAAGATAAAGTGGTTGTAGCCATTTGAAAAAGTTACTGAAAATACGAACAAATCTTGATTAGTTTTGCTAAACCACTTTTAAACCAATTAGTTTTGCAAAACAGTTTCAAGTACCCTAAGTTATAGATTTCTATTTTGCAATGATGCCCCAGTGAGTCAAGACAAACGCCACCGGTGGGGTGATCAATTGCCCCTTCACTGAGATGAGACATTCTCAACCATTAGGCAGAACCAACTCTTGGAACTGAACCTAATAGCCACCATTTTTCGGTCCAGAATCGTTAGCATGTAACTATTTCGTGTAAGTGTAATCCCTCATTTTCGATGCCAGAGTCCTGCCCTAATGCGCTTACCGTAGGGAAAAGACAGATTAGGACAAGAGACTAAGTTACCTTATCCTCTTACAGGAGATCAAATAAAGAAATGCGCAAAATAAAACAAGAAACTGAGCAAAATACAAGATGTGAAGTAAATATCATATATTACACAACACAAGTGTTCATACAAACTATTTACAAACTACAGGACACGAGACTTTAGGACATCAACCCCAACACCTTCAATCTATGGTCATCCTAGTGAAATGAAAGTCTCCATTATGAACGACGCTATATAACGAGACTAAACATTTCGTGGTTCGGTCTTATACAAACTCCTTTGTATAGAATATCCCCGCTCGCATTTCTAATACATGAACGATCAGGATTAGATCATTTGTAGCACTTTACAACATTTGTAACACTTACAAAGTGGGCCATACTCGTAGTGTCATCAGGATAAGGTATCCAACCTTATCCATATACTATAGACCATTTAAGTTATCACTTAAACATGATCCACCTGTATGTCTCCACGTACATGTTTAAGTTACAACAATAACCTTGGATGTTAGTTTATTGGTTTGTGGTTAATGCAACTAAGATATCATATATTTCATAGACAAAGTGAATAAAATATCAAATATTATTAATCACAGAAATATTTATTCATATAAGGTTTACAAACTATAAGGCATCAACCCCAACAACCCCGACATCTAAAGATAGGATGTCCGGACGGAGGACATCTGTAGAGTTTTGGATGCCCTCCTGAAACATGGGTTTTGCAGATTTCTGAGTTGAGAGCCTTCCCATTTTACTTTGACACACACATACGCACACGAATATGCACACACAAACGCGCACACACACGCACACGCGCATATACACAATCTTCGTTTGCATTATATAACTAATATAGTACACACACATAAAAAAAAATCTTAAATTATGATATATTATTTTGTTGAGAAAAATAACATATAAAAATAATATAAATTGTATTAATTTTAAATTGATAAAAAAAAAAAAAATTATGTTCTATAAGCTCAGATTATATCATAATTTCAACATGCTTATATCTTGGAAAAATGATACATAGTATGTGAAATTTGAATCAAATAGCAAAAGCCCTTTGTTGAAATGTCTGACATAAAAAATTGGGACAATAAAGTTACTCATATAATGAAATAAATATCAAAATGAGTTTTGCTCAGTAGTAACTGGAATGATCTTCATCTATCTACTAGGATGATCTTCATCTATAGAGGTTGGAGGTTCAATCCTTATTCCCATAATTGTTGTACTAAAAAAAGAGATAAATACAAATAAAATATATAGTATCTATTACTCACATTCAGAGTACATAATATATAAAATTGTCCAAAATTATAGCAAAAGCTATTCAAAATTTACCAACATGATCATAGTTCAATTGAGATATATTTGTACTATTAACCAAGATTTGAGGTTTTATACCTCACTCTATATAAATTATTTTTTTTAAAATAAAAATCCAAATCTAGAATATTTATGAAGGATATGATTTAATTGTTAAGGATGCCAACACAGCCAGCCACGTCACCAAAGGCAAATCTACTCAGCAACTCCGTCAGCAATGAAAGTCTTCATAAAATTACAGTCTTACCTTTTTTACCAAAAGAATAGGTTGGATACAACAAGTGTATAACCATTTATGTTGTTGTTATTCTTGCATTCCCAAATTAGGGATTCCATTTTGTATAAATACAACATTTGTGTATAGTTCAAAATACAAGAGAGAAATAGAAAGAAAAGATTGGCACGCTGTTATCGTCCACCAAGTTCTCTTTAATACTATCGTCCACCTTTTGATGTTATCGTCTACCTTTTAAACTTTGTCATCTACCTCGTTGACGTTATCGTCTACCTCTTTAAACGCTATCATCTACCTCTGTAACGTTATCATCTACCTTTTAATGCTATCGTCTATTTCGTTGATCCGTCTACCGTTCCTTCATATAACTCTTCAAAAGACAACAAGCACTTCAGAGTGCCGTTCCCTTCGACTCCCGTTTCTAACTTTAATAAGATTTTCCGTGTAAAGATCTAAATTTTACAATCTTCTATTTTGGGCCCCGTCTCATTTTAAATATTTTGTAATTCGTGAACTATTTCAAATAATAATAATAATAATAATTTGTGAGCAACTTTATAGTTCAATATTACGAAATGATGAATTTCACAATTTTATAGTTCAATATTACGATAAATCATTAACTAATTCGGGGCACGTCAGAAGTAAGCGTCGAAGTTATAGGACTTCATGATGAAGCTTTTTCGGTGGACCCTCTCGAACCGAAAATGAGTATTAGACATAATCGAAATTAAAAATAATAAATAATATATTAAACTACTATTCTGTTGTTTATTCTTTCAAGTTGGTTCAATTTCAATCCATATATTTTTAATAAATCTTAAATTTAATCCTTCAAAATTAATTTTTATTAAAACGGATATAATAATAATAATAATAACTTTCATGCAAGAAAATATGATATGTGAATATGATTTGAAAATTTTTAGTGATAATGTTAATAAATAACAATTTATTGTTTGAAAGATTAATAATAAAAAAGTCGGTGGTAAAAAGTATAAAAACTAAACTTGGACATTTGAAACAACGTAAACTAAAATTGAACAAATTTCAAAGTATAAGAATTAAAATAATATTTCCCTCAATTTTATGAACATATTGTCGAGAATATTGATAAAATATTGATCGATGTATTTTCTCGAAGAAAAATTATTGATCAATATATGTTTTTAGAATTTTTTTAAAAATAATTAATTTTAAAGTTATGTCTAAATTAATAAATAAAAATTATACTCTTTATTAAAATGGATTAAAATACTTGTTGCAGTAATTGTATTTATTGATTCATCACTTGTCACAACTTGGAATTCATAGATATGGAGAGACGCCAATGAAAATTTAATACTATACTTATTATTCTACTTTTTAAATTTTTAATTCAGATCTAATAATAAAGGATTTAAGAATTTAGGTAAGAAAATATGATATTTTAAAACTTCAGAGTAATCCTACTCAACAATCCTTAAATATACAACGAAGAAAATAAATTTTAACGTCCAAGACAATGGATTGGATGAGGTTGAAAGACTTTTTAAATCAAATTCAATTGTTCGGGTTGTAAATTTTCAACCCAAGTAACTCTTATTAAAAAATGAACCCAACCAACCCAACCATATTTGGGTTGAGTTTGTTCGGATTAATCGGGTCATTTATTTAAAATTTTGTTTTAAAAAGAAGCAAAACATAAATATGTAAAAATTTAATTTAATTATTTTCATATATTGAATTAAAATTAACAACTCAATTTCAATTTATATAGTGAATTTTTTTTTCTAAAGTTCAAAAAAACTACATTTACGAGTTGTTGAATAATAAATTAATCAAAAAAATATTGAAATTAAATAAAATTAAAATCAATATATGTATGAACAATCGTGTTATAAGTAACAAAAAAAAATATATTTTAAAGTTATAAATTTGAGTTGATTCGGATTTGGTATGGGTTATATTAGGTGAACCCATAAACTAATTTTCATTTATTTAAACCCAATCCAACCCAAATGACTTAATAACCCAACCCAAATCGCACAAGTTGAGTTGGATTGATCGATTTTTTTGGATCATTGAGTTTTTTTTAACACCCCTAACCGATAATCATATTTCAAAGGACCGTTTCCTTTATTTATTTATTTATTTAAATAAAGATACAAAAGACCTTTTTTTAATTATTATTATTACAAACAAAAGACCCTAATGTTGTTACTTTGGTTTGTTGCACGGTAACCTTACCTTTCAAACAACAAAAATTATTGGAAAAATGATTAACATAGTTTGAAAGTAATCTTAAAATGGTTTAATTTTGTCATTTTTAAAATCAATCTGAAATACGGCTTTCATAACTCAAAGTTAATTTAATATTAACTTTACATTTCTAAATACAATTTTTAAATCATCAAAATTAATTTTGAATAATTTAAAATATGTTTTAAGATGATTTTATAAATGATTACTTTCTAACATATGAATAATATGTCCTACAACTGTTCATACATTGATTTGACCCCTTGAATATTATCTCAAATTCTCTCCTTTTTTTTTTTTTTTTTTTTTTTCAAAATCACTGACCCCTCAACAGCCCATCACAATTCTTTAACTCCGTTTAACTACAATTTCAATTTTAGTCTTCCATTTTTTTTCAATTTTTTCTATTATGGTAGACACTTGAGTTCGCGATCAATATCTAAAAAAATTATTCAAAAACAATTTTTTAAAAAATTCAAAACTATACTTATATTTAAAATCATGCATAAAAAATAGATAACAAAACATAGAAATCCATAGGTGAAAATAATGTTTATAAATTTAATTCTCAAATAACAATTAAAAAAAATCAAATAGCTAAAAAAAATAATTTTAAATATTACTTCGATCTTTATACTTTTAGCTTTTGTTCATCTTAGTTACTGCATTTTTATTATGTTCATAATGGTCTATATATTTTGAAATGTCTATTTTAGTTTTTCTTTTAGAAAGTGACTAAGATCCTTACTTACAAAATTATAACATTAATTTTAAACATAATTGGAAACCCTTCAAAACAAACTTATAGCTACGTTTTAAGGAATTGAATGAATGAATTGTAATAATATATTCAATTAGAAAAAAGTAAAAATACAGGACCAAAATGATTACTTTTAAAAAATACAGGAATTAAGATGGTAATTTTGAAAGTACAAAAACCAAAAAGAACAAAAATTGGAAGCAGAATGACCTAAATAAAGTAAAATAAAAAATCTATGAACTAAAATAGTATTTAAATAAATAAAAAAATATAAAAAATAATGAAAACGATCCCAAACAAGCTCTTTGCAATTGTTATTGCAAGTAAACAAGCATGTTAGGTAAAAAAAAAAAAAAAAAAAAGAGAATCTAACATTGCCCATAGTCAGTAACAAATGACACAAGCTCCCCATTCCCTTCCAACTACATCAGAAACAAAGATTAAATACAAGGGGCAATATAAATATAGAATGACAAACACAAAATTTCCTTCAAAAAACTAAAAAGCTATATTTAGCCAGAAGAAAACCAGAACAAATGGCTTTTAAGACAGAAAACGACGATATCAATTTTTTATGAACAAATCAAACCTTGATAGAATCATATCTTTCACCCATGACACCACCTTTCTGTTTCTGGAACTGAATGTAGCGAAGTGTGCTGGTAAAGAATGAATCCGGGGCCGGACTGGCGCTCGGGGAGTCGGTCTGCAATTCAGTTGTTATTAATTCGATCAAGCCTTGAATTGCAGCATTTGTAATCTGCTGGTTTCCTTTCTCGAAATAGTAGAGGTACCTGAACCCCATAAACATATATATTCATATACAAGTAGTTATCCTTCATAAAGGATGAGAAAAAAAAAAAAGCCTTCTTTCTGCGAAAGATTCAACTGGGATTTAATATGGTTAGCGCATTTTTAGAACAAAAATATATCTCATAATTTGGTGATAACATAATACGCCACTAGAAATAAAATTACATAGTTACTGGTATTCTGTATGGCAGACAAAATACCAAAAACATCATTATTAAATTCACGCGCAGGTATTCTCCAAAGTAGTGTCTATACAGAATATGAACGAGCATGTTTTGTTTGTTCTAAGGAACAGATTTCGCCGGAGGCATGTTTTACCCTTCAATGAGAACTTAAAACCACTACGTACACTAATGACTTGCCATTAAAATAATCATCAAAGCTTTTTAGATAAGGAAAGCAACAGAAAAGAAGAAAAAGGAACTATTGACCAAGGATATTATAAATAAGATTTTCTATTAGTTTGAACTAAAAAAAATATAGGAACTAGAGATCGCTTTGTATAAACAAAAAAGCTCTCGTGTTGCCCTTTAAATTTAAATTTCTGTTTATTTGTATACACAAGAATTTACAACTTTGCTCATCAAATTTAACTTTAAAATGCTCATTTAATTTCAACTGTTAGTTTTGAGGCACTATTCATTTTACTGGTGGCATTATTGAAAAGGTTATTTTAAATGGCAAGATATTATAAGAGATGAATATGATCAGCTATTAGCATTCCAATGTGAGGGAAAGAATTGTTTTTGACATTTTATGTTTTTTTTATTAATCATAAAAATGTGGTAAAATTTTCAGATACTAACTTGTTCAGTATTTCAACAAAAAGTGTGACAGGTCCACTGCTACCCCGTGTAACATTAGCCATCTGTTGAGCAGCATTTGCAATTCGTAGGGCACGCTTCAGGCAAAGAAGAACTCTGTTTACGAGGGGGGGAAAACTGTTATTTCCTCTAAGACAACCAAGTTACCTAAGATGTCAAACATGCCAAAAGTTATACGATCAAGCATGAGGGAATAACCTCTCTCCATCCTTAATGCCTTCTGGATCATCAACCCAAAAGAGATGTGAGCATGCGTAAACAGCTCTACACTGATCAGGTTTCTTTAGGAGCTTCGCAGAATACTAGCAAAAGGTAGAAAAACAACTCAGGATATAGACCATAAAATTTGTAAAGGCAAGAGATCAAGAAATGTAAATGTATTTTACCCCAGTAGCTTTGTGTGTCAAAGTATCTCTGTTCTCAATACCAAACACATTCATCCTCTGCAGAGTCCCAATAATAAGGTGTATTGCAGTCACTTGAGCCTTAGAATCCTAGATTAAAAATAAATTATGCAACGGATGGAAAGAAAAGGAAGAAAACTGCATCAAATCTTTGTTGTCCAAAGGGGAAGGAAAAAAAAAAAAAAAAAAAAAGAGTTTGCTTCTAAAGTCAGATCAGAGAAACAGCTCTTGAGTTGCGAAGTCTGTAAAATTAGAAAATATTGATATTTACCGCAATATCTTCTTCATAGATTATAAATGCTTGAGTGAAGAACTCATACGCAACAGGTTCAAGGTCACAGTCATTAGCTGCCTGAATAATAATAGAGGAGAATGAATAGAAGTTAGAAGAGAACTCTAAGACCTACAAAGATACGATCATCGGATATGGTGATTCGGATCATCAAAATGATCGGATTCGGTATACCACCAGAACGATGTGATTTGGAGTTGTACATCTATGAAAACAATTAACTGCAAACTAGAATGGTGTAAATTCTTTTTCCCTATTTCAGCAATAAAGCATGATGTCATGTCAAAATAACAGTTTCTGAGGCCCCATTCCTACCATAGATGTTTTCTTCATTACATTAGTAAATTATCTACTGCAAGTCTGAATCCGGAATCAAAAGAACTTGACATTTCTTCTTATTCCCTTGCTCTCGGTCCCCTACTACAAATATTTAACGGTTTTTTTTCTCTTTTACTTTTGTTGCATTTTCTAACTTGACTTTAAATTGATCATCATGCTAAAATGATCAAACAATACCAATGTGGTAGTTCATATTATTTCAGGATACTATATTGAGAGAGAGATCTATATATCAAATCATTGATTTTCGTACCTCAGCACATTCCAGGTATAACCTTAATGCCAATTCAGGAGCTGGAACAGAGGAAAGAGCCTCAATAAGCTGGAGCCAAAAATAGAAGCACCACAATTTATTTCTGAAGCAGCTGAGTTTACAAATACCAGGCAAGAGATTGAGAAAATACTAAAATATAACTTCGTTGAATCTTGACAATTAAAATTGACTTATCCAATTATTCAGATGAAGACTACACAACCATGAACTCTCCGGTGATAAATACAAACCTTTTTCATTTTAACAAGCACAGATTCAGCAAAGGTATTTCGTAACAGTTTCTACTACATAGCTTAGTAGACTGAACTTTTCTGGCAATATATGGGCCCAGCTTTACCAATCTCGTAGTCCATAGTTACTCTCTTACTGACAAGAAGTATTCTTGAGTTGTCCATTGAATTTTTAGATTGATTGGATTGAGTCGAAGTGTATGTAGGTCTATGAGGCACAAATACAGTTTATAAATTAAACAAGGTTAGACAGATTATTGTCTGGTTTGATATTGAGCTGCAGTGTTGTACTATCTGACAATTGTGGACTTGTAGTATAATCCTCAGCACTAATTAAAGCCTCAGGAGAGATATCTGCACCCTCCCCCCACCCCATGTAAACCAGTGGATCTTAATCACCTGATTTAAAAGCAAGGTCATACAAAAACCAAGCCCCTTGAAAAAGGGAGTTAACCCTACCTACATAAAAAGACTCTAATCCAAAAGAACAAAACCAAGGGTCTAAAGCTGAATTTTTCATGATGAAAACACAGTTCCTAAACAATTTTCTTTTACCTGATTTAAAATCTGAAATATTTTCTTTGGTGTAGCATGCATCTCTTCTACCTCATCCCCAACTTCGTGTTGCTCTTCTCCTACCACATCCCCATCTTGATTTTGTAACCGTCTAATTAACTGCAAACATGGGAGAAAATTATGTACAGGTGTCTTATAATCAGGCTGGTAGATATAATAACTTCAAATGAAATTCAAGAATAAGCAAAAAGATAATTAGTTAAAAATCCAAGGCAAAAAGTCAAAGAAAGATAAATTCAACAAAACCCCAGGACTCAAAACATGAGCAAATTATAGGTTATAGGACCAAGATTTGAAAGTCAATTCTCCTACAATAGAATTTTCCACCACTTGGAAAAAAACATGAAACAGAGCTTTCTTGCATGTCAAACAGGAGAAACATACATTGAGCGCAGAAAATATCAGGGGAGGAACAGTGAAAGGCAGGCGATTTGGTCCCCCACACAAAATGTGCTTCTTCACGGCACAGATAATCTGAGATTTAAGAGATGAACTAATTAACAAGGCTAGCGTGGATAAAGTTACAATTCAGAGAAATCTCAAACATAAAGAAATATTAAATAGAACAAAAAACATTTATGATTTCTGAGACTGAAATGTGCCTTACGAAATAAAAAATGTGTTAATAAATTATTACCGAGGGGCCATCACAATTATATACGTGCAAGATTGATTTGCATATAACAGTTCATTTTAAATTCTCAAAGGTATGCAAAAAATAAATGAAAACATACTCGGATGATGCATGCTACTGTAATTATCTTTTTGTCAAGAAATCTTAATATTAGCAGAATAAAAAATGTAGATGAAAATTTTACCTTCAACATTTCACCTGGGTCATCGTTATGTAGCACGTGTAGAAGGCGGGCAACGGAATTTTGCTCTTCCTTGAAATCTTCTTCGTCAAGCTATTTTCAGATTAAAGACAAGAAAAACAATTAGCTGGAGATACTTTATTTCCTTTTGATCCATCAGTGTGCTCTTTGCCAGGATAAAACAAGAAAACAGGCAATAGACAGATAGCACATGCAGACATCAAGTGCACAGGTACGTGAAAGGGAGCAGATGTAACAAAAGTACTAAATAGGAGAAGTACAGTGATAGTCTTGAGTGAATTCATATACAGAAAGAAGTAAAACAGAGATTACAGTAATAAAAAATGCACGAAGGAAAAGATATTGTATTTACCTCATCTACAGTCACTTCTTCCAAGTCCTTGATAAGCCCTTTTATTAGTTCAAACAACACGTCAACCTATCATAGAATGCGGTAAATATAATCCACAAGTGGAAAGGTTGATATGGAATACAAAAGGAGTGAATCAAACCTTGTCAGCAGTAGAAATGCAAGAGTTATTTTTCATTATACTTTGAATAATGACCATGGCCATAACTTTGTTTGTGGCATTGTCCAAGTGGTCCATGACACGAGGATAATTTGAGAGTGTAAGAGCTGTCACAATATCATTATATTTCTCTAATGGAGCACTGAGAAGCATAACTATTTGTTTTGTTGCTCTAGTATCCTCAAGCTTTGGTTGGCTGGAGAGTTTCTTAACGCATGCTCCCTTTGAAAAATTCAAAAGCGACAAAACAATTGAAGTGAATATAGGACGTGTCTTGTAAATGCCAGAATTAGGTTTTCTACATGAAAATAGTCAAGTAATCACCTGTATTTTCAGACCAGGTTGGATTGCCAGCAACGATGGCAATGCACATTCATAACAACAAAAGCATGTACAACGATGAAGGTCGATAATTTTTTCGGTTTTTCAGTCTTTTGACTAAATATTCAACTTATTTATCAAGCACGAAACATAGAAGTATTTTAACACTTAAAAATTAGACTAAATATGGATATCTTCAACTCATCTTCCAGTTAGTACTTCAACGGCACCTATGTTACCACCTCGCTTGCTCCAAACTTCTTAATTCTTTTGTTATTTAAATCGATAGCAATTATTTTTCCTTCATTTATTAGAATATGAATATGGATATCTTTAAAGGAAAAGCACATCCAATTGTGTAGGCGTGCGCGCTTCATTCAAATTTGAACAAAAAATATCATCCTTCTAATAAAGTTATTTGAAATATCTCCTGTTTCTAAATTTCTTCAAACTTCCAGATATAACACGAGATTTGAAATTACTGTCATTTGAATTTTCTCTACAAATTCCATGATTATGTTTCAATTGCCATATGCTTACCACTGTTCTGATACTACATTTTTTGACATTCTCAATCAAGAATGTATATTCAAGTTTACTGTGTTCTATGTATTCCCTTCTTAGATGATCTTGTTTCCCAGGGCAATGCCTTTTCAGTACATCATGCCATGGGGTACAAAAGAGGCTTGTCACCTAAGTGTGCCTACCATCTAAAAACTACTTTTAGGGACCAGTATGGCATTGAAAAAAGGCAAGGAGATTACCAGTATTTGGTCCACATAATCAAGCCGATCTGGATGAACACGAAGGGTAAATGTCAGAAGGGAGACGTACAATGTTATAGCTCCAACAATAGGCATGTCAGCCTGTGCTTCTATTACCTGTCAAAAAATTGTGTCCGTTCAATCAAGCCAATAAAACTTTGCAGTTTCAACATAAAGAACATATGCATGAGACATATTGAAGGCAGCAAGTAGACAGAAACTTGAATCAAACACTTCAGATGATAATTGTAATAAAATATTGTATCTCATCTTTAGATAGAGAAAGAGAAATTGCAGCCTACTCTCAGAAGCAAGTTTGTCAAGAGTTGGACCAAACTGATGACTGTTCAACTATTTTGATCTATTTTGACCTTGTTGGGATTTAGATCATCGATGAGATTTATCTAACATACTTAAAAACGATTTTTTAACTGCACTTGTGTCCACTTCATATTATCTCCAAGTAACATGTCATGCATATGGTTGAAGTTAATTCACAAGAAAAGCAAGCTTTACCTTCCCAATAGCATTGCTTAACTTAGCAAAAGCTTCAACATGCAGAAAGTCAGGTATTACCTGGCATATGTCAAAATTCAGAAAAATGTAGAGAAGAAAAACAAGGAAAAAGAGAGCACAGTAAATAACTTACATCTGCATTTGAAACAGCATAGTTTGATAATCTATCCATTAATTGAGATAGAACCATCCTGATGTCAACGGTTGCCTATAAATGAAGATTTTTTTTTTTGGGGTAAGAAACTATACTTTCATTAAGAAAGAATAGAAGGAATGCAAGGCATAAAAAATATTAACCAATGCCCATAATTAAAAATTAAACCTAGCCCCCTCCCAGACTTCCCTAAAAACCTTGCTATTCCTCCCGATCCAGAACCCAAGAAATAACCGCTAGGGGCCCCCATTACCCAAATGGGATCATGAGATTCCATACTTATCTTTAAAAGTTCTAAGGGAGATAATGGAAAAACTATATTTACATGGGAAATGCCCGGCTATGTCAAGCAACCACTTTTTTGTATCTCAAATCGAATATTATTGCCTATCAATGGAAACAAGTTATAAAAACTATCATAAATATTTTGACAATAGTAAAAATAAGATTATAAATCAATCTTACAGAAACTGAGGTAAGTTATCCACCTGAAGCTGCGGGCAAACACCCAACAACGTCTCAAGCGTCTGTAAATGGTATTCATCTGGAAACACCTGAATAATGCAATCCATCAAATAGTACTGAGCTAACTCGTCTTTGCAGTTGACCACCTGTTCATGCAACAAGAAGAATGCAGGTAATCAGAAAGTACTGTAATATAAACATTCCTATAAAATTTTATTTATTTATTTATTTATTTTTATTATTAGTAGTGGTAAAGAAAAGCTTGGGGGCAGATAATAAAAGCAATTTAGGCAAAACAATGTTGACTTCAAAATTAGAGACCTGCTCCAAGACTCTAGGAAGAACAGTCTGCTTGTACATTTCAAGGTCCACACCCTCTATCTGACTGAGAACATGGAGATTCTTTCCAACCTGGAACAGAAATATGAGAGTAAAGGATAATCTCTTGAAGTAACTTATGCAGAGTTCTCACAACATTCAGAACTATTACAAGATCTCGAAGTTCGCTTCTCTCTTTTTCCTGCTTCTCTCTCAACCGAGCAGGTCCCTGCAGATGAAAAAGTGCAATTGAAGGCCTCAACTCAGGATCGCCAAAGTGTAGGAATGATTTGCACACACCATAACACCTGCATGGCCAAAAATCATGCCCTCATGGTTCATTTTACCTCCATGGCATGCAAGCACTTTGGTGTCATGCACATACAAACACAAACAAGATGAACAAAAGTTCAAATGTTCCACAAACCTGAAGCTGAATTCGCACCCAAAGTTTATTCATTTCAGTAAAATTTTGTAGCACAAATTCTACTGCCTCCATGACAGCATCAGCATCTCTGCAGGAGCCAAAATTACATTGGATTATGTCATTATTTTTTAGTTTTTGAATAAGAAACAATTTCATTGATGAATGAAATTACAAAAAGATATGGATTTTAAAACGCATTCCCAATTGATCACAAGGGAAGCAAATTTACATGAAGCAAAAAGATTTAAACTTTTTCACCAAGAAATAGCATAATAAATAACAAGATCAAAGAACACATTGGAAGGATTTTTCTTTGTCCTTAAAAACTCTTTGATTCCTCTCCTTCCAGAGAAGAGGAATTGCAAAAAGCATTCCCAATTGATCATTATTTTCAGCTTTCATATTTGGAATACAAACTAAAATCACGCACTAGAAAATTGAAATGTTTTGTTCCAGTGAAATAAACAAGTCATAGTATCTTCCGGAATAAGCTTACTTATTTACGATACAAAGTAATTTTTATTATCAATGTTTTCAATGAATGAAATGTTGCGGAATAGCTCAAAGTTTTAAAAATACACGTCCACATTTTAAAACTAGTTTCTATCAATTACATTTTCAGCAGTTCCTGTTCTCAATCACAACTTTTTATGTAAAAAATTACAAGTAAAAATGTGAAATAAAGTAATCAGATTCTAGAATGCGATGCCTTCAAAATGAAAGGTAAACGGGTTGGATTAAGCAATCATATTACCCTTCGCACTCAGAGTTAATATCTAGCAATATGTCCCTACTGACTTGGGCTAGATAGTTTCTGAGAAAGAGACCACGTAATGGATGTTGAACTCCACGACACATTTCCACGAGATCTTTGAGGACCTCCTTTGCCGGGACGTCCTTAGATTTCATATAGACTGACCCAACCGTACAAAGGAGATACCTAGATGCAGAAAGAGAAAATAATAATGAAAAGTCCACTGAGGCGGATAGGACATGGCAAAAAACATTCCTATCCAGAACAAGCCAGCCATCAAAAGATAAAGGAAGATGATAATGCATTACTAATTAGCTTAAGTTTGACGCCCTACAGACGTTAGTCAATGTTCACTCACAGTCTGGGCAATATATTCCCGGCGTGTTGGACGAGTTCATACAGATCGACGACCGTTACGCCATGCCTGCTTTCGTCCTTGAAAAATATCTCCAACATCCTCAATTCGTCAAAGGCTCGCATATCTAAGACGACGTGCAAAGTCAAAAAAAAAAAAAAAAAAAAAAATCAAATCTCCTTTCAAAGAATCGATCCAGTCGTTACACAAAGGATTGATTATTGGCAAAGAGAAATTTACAGAGTTCGTAGTATCTATGTGGTGAAAGCTTCGAAGTTCGAAGCTCTGAAAGCATCTGAGCCGAGTATTTGAGGGCTTCTCTGAGACTGTTGGCGTCCTGAGATGATAAACGTCAATAACAACGGAGAGATTAGGGTTTCTTTTCCAATAGAATTGAAGCTTTGAATTTCAAGAGAAAGAGTTGGAGATACCACGGCTTGATGCATGTAGAAGGCATTGTGTTGAATTCCGGCGATTCCTTCCGCCAGCCATTTCTCTTCATCTTCAATTGCGACCGATAACATATCCTCTCTCTCTTTCTCTGTATCGGAGGAGATCGAAAGGTGAAAGAAAGACACCAGAGCCTCGCCGGCGACTGAGCCCTTCCCTTTCTGTTGCAAGCAAAACGATTTTGACAGCTAATTCAATTTGGCCCAAAAATTTTCCTTTAGTTACCGAAAGGGAAGTCGTTAAAATGGGTCGATAATTAGTAATTAGTAATTGGTACGGCTGCCTATTATGGCGCCAAAACGTGGGTGATGACTGGTGAGCGATGAGGCTTTCTTCCTGTATTCGCACACCAATACACTATCAATTAACTATTATAATGGTAAGGAATTACGCACGATGCATGTATTTATAATATTTGTAGTGCTTGTTGAAATTTATTTTTTTAATTATGAATCTTGATTAAAAAAATATATTTTAATAGAATTTATTTCGAATATAGAAAAATAAATCAAAATATTTATAAATATAGTAAAATGTTACTATCTATCAATATTGATAGACTACTATCATCTATTAGTTCTCACTGATAAACATCTATATGTGTCTATTGGTGATTATCATTTATAAATGATGATATTTTGCTATATTTATAAATATTTTCAATAGTTTGACTTTTAAAAACAATCTCTCATTTTTATAATTTAGTTTTAAAGATATTGGTTATTTTAAAATTATTTATTTTGGTATTATTTGTTAAATTCTAGTTTAAAAATTATATCATTGTTTGTTTGTGAATAAAAAAAATGTAACTTTTATTTTTTTTAAAAAAATGGTGTCATTTACTCTAACATATTGGGATATATTTATTCAATATATAAGAATTATTATTGAACGTACAAAAAAAAAAAGTATGGTTCGTGGGCTAGTTAATATTATTATTATTTTAGTTTCAAAGATTTTTTTGATTTTTTTGAAAAAAAAATATATTTTTTAGAGATTTTCAAAAATTAAAAAAAAAAAAAAGAAAAAAAAAGAAACTATTTACATTAAATAGCAAAATTTAATCATTTTAGTTTTTATCCATTTATATCATTGATTTTTTAAAAAAAACCTTATCATTTTAATTTCACATTTATATCTCTTTAGTTTTTATATCTCCTCCTTATCTGATTTTCTTGTGTCATTGAGATATCTCAATCTTTTCCATTTTTTCTCCACAGTTCTTCACCTTTATTGTTGAAGATATGTATGTTAGCATAAATTCTTTATATTTATATTGAATAGATAAACCCTATGATCATTCATGTCAATTTGTTAAGAATAACATACCGGATTCCATTGCAAAATTGATGATAGCTTCAAGATGATGATGGATGACTATGATCTTCCTCAACCAAAACTCCGAATGCCGGATCTCTCTCTAGATGGGATTCAAAAAAGACTGAGTGCTTATTGTTTTGATATATTGGGAACCATAGCCCTAAGGTCTCTAGTTCAATTAGGGTTCCCATTAAACCCTAATTAACTAGGAATGGGTTTCTACCAATTAAGTCTAGGAATCTAGGGCCTTAATTAATTAAATCACATAATAAGGCCCAATCTAATAAAATAACCCAATGTGATAAAATTAATCCATATATATAGCTCATACTTTAATTAAACATATTATTATTTAAATATGTCTAACAATCTCCCATTTGGGCTATGTCTATGTACTTAATATAATTAAATCACATAAACCTTAAGCGGACATAAACAGGTTATTTCAATAATAGAATTCCCCTTTAGTTCATCTAGTCCATCTCCTGTATTAGCATGGAATCAAGGCGGCTTTCGTCACTACCCTTGTAACTAAACCTTCCTTGATCACCAATTCTAATACATTCAATGACATAGATCAAGTATGGATGGATAGCATGGAAACTACATGCAAAGTGATCTGGATCATGCCTGTTTCCAACTGGTCCAAATTCCTTAATGAGATCATCCCAAAAAAAAAAAATTTATGTTAAATTGCATGCATGATAAACAAGTTCAAATAATAAAACATAAACCATCAACTTTATTCTATATAGAAAATAAACAAAATAAGGTCAAAGAACATCCTCAATAACAAACTCCCACTAAACCATGGAATCAGAAAAGTGACTGCCACCCATGTGAGCAACATGCTCATGAAAAACTTTAGGTGGTAAACCTTTAGTCAATGGATCTACTACCATAGAGTTTGTTCCTATGTGTTCTATCGAAATTTAACCATTCTGAACTCTTTCTTTAACAACCAGAAACTTCACGTCTACATGCTTTGACTTCGTATTGCTTCTGTTGTTGTTGGAATACATCACAGCCTGTTCTTTCTATGCCAACCACTATCCGCAACCCAATGACAAAATTTCGCAACCATATTCCATAATTGAACGCCTCATAACATGCTATAAACTCCGCAACCATGGTAGAAGAAGCCATAAGTGTTTGTTTAACACTTTTCCAGGATACAACTCCTCCAACCAATATGAAGATATAGCCTGAAGTGGATCGCAAAGTGTCTTGACATCCAGCATAATCAGAATCATAATACCCAATGATCTTCAAAACTTCTGATCTCCGATAAGTGAGCATATAATCTTTTGTTCTCTGTAAATACCTCATAACCCGTTTGGCTGCTTTCCAATGATCCATCCTCGGGTTACTCAAATATCTGCCTAACACTCCAACCATGAACGCAATATCTGGACACGTACATACTTGAGCATATATTAGACTTCCAATGGCCGATGCATAGGGAACCTTCTGCATCTCCTTAGTCTCGAGTGTGGTCTTGGGGCATTAACCTAAATGAAATTTATCACCTTTAGCGATCGGGGCATCTCCCGGCGTACAGTCTTTCATGCCAAATCTACTCAAGATCTTTTCAATGTAGTTCTTTTATGACAATCTCAAAATACCTTGAGAACGATCTCGCAATATTTCAATTCATAATACAAAAGAAGCATCACCAAGATCCTTCATCTCAAAATTTCTTTTGAGAAATCTCTTAGTGTCATGTAATAAACCTACATCATTACTAGCTATGAGTATGTCATCAACATATAACACCAGAAAGATTGATTTACTCCCACTGAACTTGTGATATACACAATCTTCCACAATGTTCACCTCAAAATCAAATGAGGTTATCACTTAATGGAATTTGTGATACCATTGACGAGAGGCTTGCTTGAGACCGTAGATGGATTTTTTTAATTTGTACACCATAGACTTTGAATTATCAGGCACAAAGTTTTATGGTTGCACTATATAA
The DNA here is from genome assembly GCF_009727055.1 of Benincasa hispida. Taxonomy (NCBI): domain Eukaryota; kingdom Viridiplantae; phylum Streptophyta; class Magnoliopsida; order Cucurbitales; family Cucurbitaceae; genus Benincasa; species Benincasa hispida. The sequence goes on from NC_052357.1 coordinate 59,167,390, forward strand.
ATTGTCTCATCAATGTTCCCATTGAGAAACGCAGTTTTTACATCCATCTGGTGTAGCTCTAAATCAAAGTGAGCTACCAGTGCCATGATTACCCTAAAAGAGTCTTTCGATGAAACCGTAAAGAAAGTCTCTTTGTAATCAATGCCTACCTTTTGAGTAAAACCCTTTGCAACAAGATGAGCCTTATATCTTTCGATATTGCCATGTGAATCCCTTTTGGTTTTAAATATCTATTTACACCCTATGGGTTTCACTCCTGATAGCAGTTCGACAAGTTCCCAAACATCATTGTCTTTTATGGATTTTATTTCCTCTTCCATAACACTTATCCACTTTTGAGAGTTAGAACTTTGTAAAACTTGTTGGAAATTGATTGGATCATCTTCCATTACGCCCACATCATCCTGATGTTCTTGAAGAAACACAATATAATCATCTGGAATTGCACTTCTTCTCTCTCTAGTAGATTTTCTTACTGACACTTCTTGAGGTTGTTGAGTTTGAACTTTAGGTTCAACAACGGGGACTTCAATATTGTCTTGTTCTATAATTGGTTCAATAATGAAGTCAAGAATTAGAGCCTGAACATTATTTATAATCAGATGAGAAAAAGAAACCAATTCCTCTTCAAAGACAACCTTTCTTATGTTATCTTCCCCCCAAACTCAACATCCTCAAGGAATCTAGCATTTCCTGTCTCAAACAATGATCTAGAAGTGGGATCATAAAACTTTGAAACCCCGAGAATGCTAAGAATACCCAACAAAATAGCAGCTAATAGTTCTTGAGTCCAATTTTCTTTCATTAGGCCTATAAGGCCTAGCCTCAGTTGGACAACCCTATATGTAAAAATGCCTAATACTAGGCTTCTTTCATGTCCACGGTTCGTAAGGGGTTTTAACTATTGCTTTACTAGGTACCCTATTAAAGATATATGTTGCAGTCTTTAGTGCCTCACCCTAGAGAGATTTGATAAAGAAGAATGGCTAATCATACTTCTTACCATATTCTTAAGTGTTCTATTTTGTCTTTCTGTCACACCATTCATGCTGGGTTTGCCCCACATATTGTATTGTGGGACGATTCCACATTTCCCTTGGTATTTGGCAAAGGTCCATGGATGTTGTTTACCTGATCCATCGTATTTATCGTAGTATTCACCACCACAACCAGATTTACAGCCTTAATTTTCTTTCCAAGTTGAAGTTCAACTTCAACTTTGAAAGATTTGAAAACATCCAAAGATTGTTACCCATATTTTGAATAGTAGTCTATGGACGTAATAAAATATTGTTGTTCATTTCAAGAAGTCGTAAAGAATGGACCACAAATGTCTGTATGTATTAGTTCTAAGACGTCTGAACATCTGTTGGCACCTAAGTTGAACTCAACATCAAATGACTTTAATTTACCTATAGAGATTAGACATTTCCATAATGTACTCCCTTATGTTCCCATTGCCCTTATACCTCATAGATGTTAAAAAAGTAAGAACACTATTTCCTTCCCCTTTTCTATTTTTAGCAAAATATTTCTCAATTTGAGCTAGAAACTTATTGACATTTTCACTTTCCGTGATAGAGCCTAAAAAAGACTCTGGAATGGAGTGCTTAATGATCATCAGACACATGCGATTTGACCGTTCCCACTTCTCTATATTAGCCGTATTTGGTTGTTCCTCAGTAGAAGTAGGTTTATCGATCCTTAATGCAAGGTCCAAATCCATACACCTAAGAAGTATCTCTAGGCTTTATTTCCAAATTTTGAAGTTCGATCCATTCAACTTAGGGATTGAACTTAGATTTCCAGATATTTGAGTAAAACCAACTGAAACAATAAACAACAAAACATATGCTCATGACTAAAACATAACAAAATAATTTCACATATGTGGTGGACCCCTTTAACAAGATACCTAGCACAACATTGATGTCTAGCCTTTGGCCAAAAAAGGCCAACGGTAAATGATACTCTCAACGTAGTAATCAAAGTACTGACAATTAACTTTGTAAAAAAATAGCTTTTTTTTGGATCGACTATTTTTCATCTGAGCAATCCTTATAATTGTCACATACTCATTACCACATGCATACCCACAATTGGGCCAAATAATTATCTTCCTTTGGACCGATAATTATCGGCATAAATTCATGAATATGCACATCTTATATTTCATAATTAAAACGATTTAGATAATAGAGGCTACTTTGGTAACATATTATTTTTTACCAATTCAATCTAAAATATAAGATACAATGATATATAATATTATTGTACAAAAAGTAAAAGAGGAAGAACACCAAATAGTCTTTTACAAAATTCACTCAATAATTGCATACACATAATACAATGAAAGTAACATAAACATGTGAATATCACAAAAACAATCAAATTGTAGATTTTAATTCACAAAATTATCAATCAATAACTAAGAACCCTTTTCAAGAATTTTTTTTTCTAAGAAAAAAAAAAACCTTAGTAAACCACGTTCAATCAAAATAATCAACAAAAAAAAAAATCACTTTAATCCACCACTAGCACATCATGCCAAATACCACAGACAAGAATACGGGTTGCAAGAACACATATTGCCAAAGAACAAAATTGACCACCGAGATTTCCATCCTACTGTCGATGAGTTTACAACGCTGCTATAGTAAGTCGACCATTTTTTTTAATTTTTTAAATTATTTACCGAAACCAAAATTTAATCAACAATGCCAATGGAAAATGTATAAACTAACAATCCAACATGAAATTCATGCTCTGATACCATTTGTTAGCATAAATTCTTTATATCTATATTGAATAGATAAACCCTAGGATCATTCATGTCAAATTGTCAAGAATAACATATCGAATTCCATTGGGAACCATAGCCTAAGGTCTCCTTATATACTAGTTCAATTAGGATTCCCATTAACCCTTAATTAACTAGGAATGAGTTTCTACCCATTAAGTCCATAGAATCTAGGGCCTTAATTGATTAGATCACATAATGTCCAATCTAATAAAATAACCCAATGTGATAAATTATTAATCCACATACATAGCTCATACTTTAGTTAAACATATTACTATTTAAATATGTCTAACAATATATCTATAAATTAAATGAAACTTATTAGGATTGGTCACTGTATCTAAATGAATAAGTTCATTGCAATTAAATATAAATAAATAGTAAAATAAAATCACATAATCTAAGAAATCAGTGAGAGAAAATAAAATTCACGTTACTGATTTCTCATTATCCTCTTCCTCCTCTTTCATCTTAATGCAAAAAAAAAAAAAAAAAAAAAAAAAATAATAATAAAAACAAAATTAAATGAGTTAGTAAGATTTTTTATAAAATAAAAAATTAATTAAAATAGAATAAACCTAAAGTAATAAAATGGGATTATGTACAAGGAATGAGATAGGATTTAAAATTAAGAATGACGAAATTAGAATTAAAAGAACTAAATAAATTCTTTTATGATATTTGATTAAATTCCTAACCTCTCTCACCATATCTCTATCTCTGCTAAAAAAAATCTATATATAAAAAGAAAATGCAAACCTATAACCACAAATCATCATCAATCAATCAAAATCTATTTTGTTCTCAGGTATAGATTATCGTTCCAAACAAAATTCGTCGCAACCTTAGAACAACTATTAAATAACTATTAAATGACTAATTAGATTGTGAAACCCAATTTATTTATTCACTAAAATTTAAATTCCATCTCAAATATTCTATTTGTTTTTTGTTTCGAAATAGCATCTTCAAAACAAACCTTTTACTTAAAAAACTTCTTAACACAATTTAGAGGTGATAAAATAGATTTCTTAAAATAAATAAATAAATAAAGAAAAATGGTGGATAACAGTACCTCTTCATTAACTTGAAAAATATTTTTCTTGAAGAGCAAAAAATTTTAGCTCTATTATTTTTTGAAATATTTTGCTTCATAATGTTTTGTTCAATTTGAAAATTTCAAATAACAATGAATCCATTGGCCGTCAATTTCTTTACTTTTACAGGCACATCACATACCCATATACTTACCATAGAAGAGTTGTGTCTTATCATCATCAAATCCAAATAGTCATGTCTCTCAAACATGAACAGATACATGAACTACTACGTGGGTTTAAGGGCCACCTAAATGATAGTCGTGTCATTTTAACATCAGTAGACACATGAACTACTACATGGGTTGATGAGCTACCTAAACAGTTTTGAAAAGCTATTAAGGACAAGAAAAGAATTATTAAAATATGTAATGGTGAAAGGAGAAGGAGAAAATTCTCCTTTATTGTACCTTTTAACATAGTATAAATATAGATATAGATTTTAGAGAAATTACAATGGGTGACCAATTATAAATAAATATTAAAGGCGTTACAGCTACTTTCTACATTTTGTAGATATGTTATTTTACTAAAATCCTATTTTTGGTTTATATGTGATTCCTAATTTTCCGTCAATTATTTATTACTTTCTTTTAGGAATGGAACCCTATTTCTCCCTTCCTTCTACATTCTTCCTTCTCTCTTCAGCCACAATGTAACAATCCAACCATTCGAGTTCTCTGACAAGGACTATTACTCATGACTACATATTTTCATTCAAACATTTCGACCAATAAAGTATAAATTTAGTGAAACATAGTTGACTTTTCAAACCAAAATTTTAAATTAATAAATAAATCAAATATACAAAACATTTAATCGGGCCCCTTAAAAATATTGACGAAGAAAATTTCCAAAGACAACAAAATATTCTGCCTGACAATAAATTCAAAGTTTCAAAATATTCACATGACTAAGACATAGACTGAGCGGAAGCGATTTTGATGTTTCCATATGGCTCTGTCACGAGCCCTGTCTATTACTCATCGGTCTAGTCCTATTATTGCCTGAAAAACATAAAGGAAGAAAGGATGAATATAACAATACCCAGTAAGTGACCCACTACTGGACACTCTAGGTAACATGTTAAACATTTTATCTAGGCAATGGTGTACACCCATATCTATTGGTTTTAGTGAACCCAAAAGTTACATATCAATCATAAATGTGATCCCGAGGGAACACGCATCAGTCATAGGTGTATATCCGATGGTACATATACCAGTCATAGATGTGTCTCGAAGGAACACACGTTGTATACTTGAAGGTACACAAATCAATCGTAGGTGTGTCCCAAGGGAGCACACGTCAGTCATAGATGTACTCATAGATAAACAAATCAGTCATAAGTGTATCCCGAGGGAGTACACATCAGTCATAGGTGTATACCTGAAGGTACATAAATAGTCATAAATATACACATAAACCGTCATAGGTGTGTATCCCGAAGGAATACACAATCAGTCGTAAGGTGTACACTACCCAAATAAAAAGGTTAACATGCACCATATATACCTAGCATGCATCAGCCGACTTTTAAAACTTTATCATAAACACAGTCACTTAACTTAGAAAAAATTACCAGAATACCCTCAATCATCATTACATAACACCACAGTCAAATCAATTCATATCATTAAATCAAATAGTTCATTCATCGCCACTTAACCCATAAAATTTACTGAAAATACCTCAGTCAACATATCATACAATATCAATCAAGACGGTTCCTTAAATTATATATAACAATATAAAATCATCATGTGGTTGGAGTGACTAGTTTGAAGGCGAACTAGTAGTAAGACACTTACTTTGGAATTAAGTCCAAATAGCTAGCAATTCAACTTCGCAAAACCTTGAATCCTGAATAAATCCAAAAACATAAACCGAAATTAAGTCTAACTTTTAGGGCACAATTCCAATCACAACTTAACCTAAATATCTCCAAACAGCTTACCCAACATGTGGTTTGATCCAAAACCACTTCGACGCTTCAAAATCAACACGATCCAACAAATATATCACCAAAATTAACCTTTAGCTCTAATGGATAGCAACTTTAGAATTTTTAATCCAACCTCCAAAAATCACAATTAAAATAAAAGTTAAGCTGACACTTAGTGGGTATTAAAAAATTCTCAACAAAGACCTAGACCTTGCATAAAAGAATGGCAAATAGTTTTAATCTTGTCAGAAAGCACCTTGAGAGTTTGTAAAACTCAATTTCAACATCAAAACAATATGGGTAAACCAAAACTTACACCAAAATTTGATGGGTATTCAAGATCTTCCAAAAAAAACCCATAAAACACCAAATAACTTACCAAAAATATCAATTTCGATGACAATGGCGGTAGCAGCGGTGGCGATATCAGCCATAAACGGTTGATGGGCATTACTGTTGGAAGACACAAATTGTTACCGGTAGTGAGAGTCTTGCATAAGGAGGGTTTGCAAAAGTGAGAGATAAGGGTTTCCAGTTTTAAAGATTCTATTCAGCAATGATTACGGACAAATCAAAGCTTCAAACGACGATCTAACCACTGAAAAACCGAACTGCTGTCTTTCTCTTTGATTTTATGTCTCTTTTCACTCTCCTTTAATTTCAAATATCCCAATCCTTTCATTTTTTTTTTCAAATTTTAAAAAAATAAATAAAATATTTTATCAAAATATCTCTAAAATCTCCCATGATTTCATCAAATCAATAAATGATTAACTTCTTAAATTACCTTAATTTAAGCTATGGAAACCAAGATTAAAGTACATAAAATCCATCCATTTGATATAAATTAAATCATTCCAAATATTTAAATCAATTTAAAACGTAAAATTAAGTATCTCCTCAATTATTTTAAGTTAGCTCCAAAATCCAAAAACAAAGGAAATTAATTTCCAACAATTTAAGATAATTAACCCCAATTTATTCTACCTACAATCCACCCCACCCCATCACAATCTTTTTTCATATTTTGCTCATTCTTTGTTTCTTCCCACCAATCAGCCTCTTTCGATGATGATAGACTCGACACGAACACCTAATCAACGTCGATGATCTCAGCAAGAAATCAAGGATGAAATCTGCCGCGAACTTCAATTTCGTCGCTAGAATCGCCGACCTCTAAGATTCCAACTCTTTTTCCTCCACTATCGACCAGACTGAAATGTTCAAGTCCGTTGGCACTTCATCGTCTCCATTGAGGCCTTTAATCCCTGGTTGAAAATCAAAGTACTCCGAAAACCTTAATCCTGGTTCACCTTCTTCATTTCGTCAAGTTTCGACCAATGTGTCTTTCTCCTTATTCATCCTACCACTGAGGGTTGCTTCCCCTTCTGATCCTTATGCCCTTCCTTTGATATATTAGGGTTCTTTGTTTTTCCTCCTTTTTTTCTATTTGATTCTTTTCTCACTCCCTCTTTTTTCTTTTCAAGTGGTGGAGACTAGTTTACATTGCAGTAGACATTTCAGTTACAAAAACTCTACCTGTAAGTTCTTATTCTCTTGCCTAATTTTTATTTTCCCGAAACAATGTGATATTCACATTCCATACAATATCTTCTTAGGGATATAAATTTTGACTTGAAATAGCATTATCCTTTTGTTGATTGCTAAATTCAATCAAATCACGTTCAGAATGATGAATTGATTTTGCTTTCTCCTTTTTAAATCAAATTGATATGTGCTTCGACCAGACTGAGAGTTTCTCTTGATCAACTTATGTGATTATAGACTAAGATTAACATTTGGATTTAACATGTTTGGTGTTAGAAAATTCTTAAGATTTGGTAAATTAATGGGCAAAAGCTAGACCTTTGAAAAGAAGATTCGTTAAACTTATTGGTATTATCCATCCTGATGGTCATACTAATAGCCATTATCTACAAAAATGGTATACTTGAAAAGGCTAAGAAGTGGAGCTAAATTTCTTTCTTTACAACTTAATGATAATATAAACGAATTAGTTATATGAAGGTAAATGTAAGTGTGTTGTCTATTCAGTTGATGGAGCTCCATCTAAGTGAAGATGGAGTTTCATACGTAATTGATGGAGCTTCATTTGAGTTCAAATATAGCTACAAGATATGGGTTTATGTTAAGTTTACGTTTGATTTATCTATTTGTTTTTATTCTTCTAAGGTTCTTTGATTTTTTTTGTGTTCTATTTCTATGACACTTTTTCTATTCCATTGAGGGGATTTTGCTGAGATTTGAAGAGATTGTGGAGTATAGATTCATCAATAGGGCTCTGGTTTAGGTTTTCTTTACTTCATATTATGGCTAGAGATTGAGTAGTGTATCTTGAGTAGTTTATGGTTGCTATCTGACTGTCATTAGTTTGTGTTTTCTATCTAATTTTCATATGATTATTATCTAATTTCTACATAATACTTAGTAGTTTGTAATTTTTATCAGATTGCTATTTGATTAGATATTTCAGCTACGTGAATGGATATTAAAAGCATGGTGTGGTCATCATAATCGACGGTTTTGTTGAGGTCAAAGAGATACGGGAAGAGTAAATGCACATCAAAAGGTGAGAGAATATCAAAGAACATGTAAATTTGATTTTGTTAATTAAAGAACATGTAAATTTGCTCCTATTTGAACAATTACATGGTGTATATCAAAGGTATTCTTGTTATTTGTTTTGATGCAACTACAACAGTGTATTGTTTTAGTAGTTTTTTTTAGTATATTAATGTATTGTTTTAACACCTTTTTACTATATAACATATCGGTCAGTAATCAAATAGGTAATCAGACAACAGTCAGTATTACTGGCAATTAGATAACAATCAAAATCAAATAGCAATCAGATGGTATAGTAGAAATTCATATAGAAATCAGATGAAAATTAAAAGACAATCAGATGAAAATATTAAAAATGACGATTAGAAAGTACTAATTATATGTGGCAAAAAAATAAAGATAATCAGATGTCAATCGAATGACAATATTAGAAACTACTACATGTGAGATTAAAAAATGGAAGATAATCAGATGATAATCAAAAGGAAATTCGATAGTAATATAAAAAATTACTAACTAATTGACAATATATATATATATATATATAAAAGGTAATAGGTGAGAATATCAAAAACATAAAAAAAATGTAAGGTAATCAGAAATTCCTTAGTAATTAACCAAAAAAAAAAAGTAATCAATATTAAATGACTATCCTAAGCTATTACAGGTAAAAACTTACAACCACATGACAAACAAGTATTTCTTCCGTAGCTAACATAAAACTAAACTTCTATGCTTAAACTATTGAAGGAAGAGAAGAAGAATCAATCACAATGATTCTCTTTTGATGGTGTACATTAACCGCAGTAAAAAAAAATGTGTACAAGTAAAAGAGGAGAAGAACTAAAATTTAAGTAATCGAATATGAAGTAAAAATTAGATAATAATTGATATAATAGGCAATTGGTATCAAATAGTAATCAAACAATAATGATAACAATATATATCATTAGCAATCATATAGCAATAAATATGAAATAAAAATCAGATAGCAATCAAATAACAATTAAATTTCATACAACCAGTGAATCAATGAAGGCATTTTTTACTTTTCAATTTCAATGCCTTATTTAAATTAGGTTGAATTGTGTAGACATGAACCTAATTTTTATATCTTGTTTTGGTATGGTTGCAATTGGCCCTAAATTTTATAATGATCTATTTTTAAAGAAAAAAATAGACCATTTTTTTATTCCATCTTAAAAATGTGAGCTCAAAAAATGATTTCCAATTTTATGGTTTAAAATAAATGTAACTAAAATTTTTTACGAAAATTTGGTAAAATTCCACCATTTTAGTTTAGCGTCTTTTTAAGGTAAAAACACGATTTTGAACTCTCAAATTTCAAATTGTTTTGTGATAACAAATAATATAACTTATTATTATTATTATTATTATTGAAAATCTTTAACAACCAAACAAAAAATGAAAAAATGAAAAATAATGCCCCAAATTTGAGATTAAGATTCAGATTTAAAATTCAAATTCTATATTGAATGACTTTGATATTCTCGTGCATCTCTCATACACATCATGTAATATCCAAGTAGATGAGGGGTCTATGAATGAATCGATACTACATTCAAAATGAGAGAGATTCCGAGGATTTGAAATTATGGTTAAAAAATATTTAAGATAATTGATAGTTATTACTTATATCAACGATATATATCTTTCTTTTGAAAGGTTGAATCATAAGGATTCAAAAGTTAACTACTAAGCAGTATTAAACGTGAATTCTATCTAGATTTGAAATAGGTCAAGAACCATCCTAAATCGGATGACTGCAAGTGAATACAAAACAGATCGAAATGAAAAGTAATGTGATACAATGTATGGTATAGCATTTTAACATTTCACTTTCAAATATTCCATAAAAGGTAAAACATTATTCGCAAGATTGAACTTGGATTCTACCTTTAAGCTTTGGCAACGACACCAGGCCGCTGCATGCTAAAGGACGAAACCCATTTGTACAAACAAGCCCTTGCAACCATTACCCAACACTAACTAAGCGACGGTGGTGGGCCTCGAGTTTGGGGGAAAGTTTTCAATACTTAATACTCTCAGTCATCCTTTGATGTATCATCCAATAATAATATATTGATTATTATTCATTATTTTGTCCGACTCCACATAAGTCTTAATTTTTAATTTTTACTTTTGTGACAAGTAATGAATATATAGTATGAATTTTTTTTCCCAAGTTTAATATATATAGTAGCATTTTTTATTTTCTATTGAGAAGATTTACTAGTGAAAGTTGAAATGATGATAGAGAAAAGGTAAATAAGAGGGAGGTCACGCCATTAAAAAATATTAAGGTTCCGTTTGGTAAATATTTTGTCTAGGGGTGTTCAAAAAATTCGAAGACCCGAAAAAATCGAGCAACCCAACCCAATCCACCTGGTTTGGGTTGGTTCTAAAAAAATTTGGTTTTTTTTTGGGATTTTTTTTTAATAAACCGGAGCAGGTGGGTTCGGTTTGTGGGTTCAGAGGGTAGAAAGTCGGGTCGAACCAAACTGACCCAAGTAGCCCACGTCCAACCCATTTTTTGAGGGTTTCACCATGTTTCAGTTTCAACATCAGACAACAAACACCTAACGAGCGCTCAAGGATTCGTAAGGAACGTCCCATGTCCGTCTCCATTTTCTTCTCTCCACGTCTCTGTCTTCTTCTCCCTAGTCATTTGTGTTTCACATTCCCATCGTCTTCGTCTTCAATCTCCATTTCTTCACGTCTTCTTCTCTTCACGTCTCCGTCGTTTGCGTTTCTCGATCTTCCATCTCCATTGCTTCCATTGTCCAACGTCTTCTTCTTCACCATCGTCATCGTGTTTCTTCACAGCCATTTCTTAACCATCAGTTCGTTCTCCCCCGTCACCTTCACATTGTAGTCAGTCAATCATGTCGGTTCATTCCCCACCATCATTCACCTTCATGTTACGTCATTGCTTCACGTTGTTTCTTTGCCTTCACACCGTCACAATCACTACCTCATTGGTTAGCCACTAAACTCTCTATTTTTTTTTAATATATTTATTTCTCATTGGTTCATGGTTCACCTATGCTCACAATTTTTTTTTTCTTTTTCTTTATTTGTTAATATTGTAGATGGAAAACATTGAGTTGATCGACAATGAATCACCACCTATAAATATTCCCAATGCATGTTCTAAACCATCGACAATGATAGTTATTGACAAGAGAAAATCAACTAGGTCATCGTCTTTAATGTGGGATCACTTTACAAAGATGAAAAGGTCTAACACTGAAGGTATAAGATGTAAATGTAACTATTATGATAAAGATTACGCTTGTGACATTTCTTCATGTGGTAGTACCTTATGGAAGCATTTGCGAAAACAATGCAAAAATTATCCATTTAGAGAGCAACCTAAAGGGCAAACCATACTAAAGTTTCAACCGAATGAAACTAATGTTAAAGGTGCTATCAATAAGAATTTTTTTGTCTACTGCCTTTAGTCAACAAAGAGTTAGAAATGCATGTGCTAAGATGAGTATTGTCTGAGATACCATTTAGATTTGTAAAGACACAAGGGTTTAAAGAATTTTCTAATGCTGCATGTCCTAAGTTTGATATTCCTTCAAGAATCACAATTGCTAGGGATATTTATCAACGGTATGTGGATGGAAAAAAAATGTTGAAATCAACTTTAATCAAAAGTGGTCAAAGAGTGAGCCTAACAACAACTACTCAAACTTCCTTATAGAACATCAATTACATGGTTCTTACAGCACATTTTGTTGATTATGAATGGAATTTACAGAAAAGAATATTGAATTTTTGTCAAGTGCCTAATCATAAGGGAGAGACAATTGGTAAAATAATTGAATGTTGTTTAATGGATTGGGGTATTGATAAAGTTTTTTCAATTACTGTTGATAATGCAACTTTAAATGATTCAACAATCTCATATATAAAGAGAAAATGAAAGATTTGGAAATCTTTTATTTTGGACGGTGAATTATTGCACATGAGATGTTGTGCTCATATTATGACTTGATTGTCAATGATGGATTGAAAGACTTGCATGATTCGATAGCTAGTGTATGAAATGTTGTAAGATATGTTAGATCTTCTCCTAAGCGATTGAATTTTTTTTAAAAGTATGTTGGACATGAAAAGATTGAATCTAAAGCCCTTGTTTGCTTGGATGTGTCTACAAGATGGAATTCAACATATTTGATGCTTGATCATGCTTTAAAATTTGAAAATGCTTTTCAATGCTTAGAAGAAGAGGATGAAGATTTTGTACATCACTTTACTGAAGATGAGAATGGAAAGAAAAGAAAGGGGTTGCCGACCTTAGCCAATTGGAACCACATGTTTGAACATTTGTCAAATTTGTGAAGATGTTCTATGATCTTACATCGAAGGTTAGTTGTTCAACTTGTGTCACTTCTAATACATTTTTTCATGAAGTTTGTGGGATTCAACGATGTTTAATAGGTTGGAGCCAAAATGTAAATAGTTTGATATATACTATGGCTTCCAATATGAGAATGAAATTTGATAAGTATTGGGGATCTCTTGACAAGATGAACAAAGTGTTGTTTCTAGCTATTATGCTTGATCCACGATATAAGTTGGATCATGTGTCCTTTTGTTTCATAACTATCTATGAGGATGGAGTTGCTAGAGCAATGACTGATGAGTGAAAGTTAGTTTGATGCAATTGTATGAGTTTTATAAAACAAGTGATTCAAGTGGTCATGCTTTTGAACAACCACGTCACAAAGTTGAAATAAGTGAGGATTGTGATGACATAGAAATGGATTTACAGTTAGAATACAAACAAAGAAGAAAAGAAAAAAATTTGAATGAAATAAGAAATGATGTGGAGAGATATTTGTCAGAACCTAATGAGGATATGACAAAAAATTTTGATATTTTGAATTGGTGGAAATTAAATGCTCCCAAATACAAAGTTTTATCACAAGTTGCTCGAGATGTCTTAGCCGTACAAATGTCAACAGTTGCTTCCGAATCAGCATTTAGTATAGGAGGTAGAATACTTGACTTTTTTAGAAGTTCTTTAATTCCTAAGATGGTGGAGGCTTTAATATGTACACAAAATTGGCTACGTGTGAAGCCGATGTTATTAGATCTTACTCCACAAACTGAAGAATTGGAAACTTGTGATCAAGTTTTATCAAGTAGTGTTATCTTTTATATATTTACTCTATATTAATATATTGAAATTATGATATATTCTTATATAATTTATTTTTTAAATCATTTTTAGGGTTCAAGGAGCATGTTTATCAAGATCATAAATGGATCATTCAAGTCTATTGGTTGCTATTAGAAAATTCAATGAATTGTTCTTTTTAGTGGATTTTGTGGATACTATAGTCGTATTTATGGATTTTGAAGACTTTTGTAGACATTATAGTCTTATTTATGGATTTTGTAGACATTTGAAAACATTTGTCTTTATTTTGAATTTTGTAGACATTATAATCTTTCTTGTGAATTTTAGAGACTTGTTTTGTTATCATAGATTTTGGATATTATTATTGTGGAACCTTACGTGTTAGCATTTTTATTTGTGAATCGTATTTTAATTTGATTCCATGTATATATCTTTTGTTTCAATGAACATTATTAGGGTATTTAACATTTTCCATATGAGATCATGAGTAAAGAACTAAGATCATCTCAAGCTTTTTTTTTTAAAGAGAACCGATGGAACCAAACTAATCTAACCCATTTTTTACGGGTTAGTTTGGTTTGGGTTCATAATTTAACAAAGGTTAGTTTGTGTTAGAAAAATACACAAACTGTAGCATAGGGTTGGACCTAAAATATCCCTAAACCCAACCCAACCCAACCCATGAACATCCCTAATTTTGCCCTTAAAAATTTGGAAACTAAAAAAAGTAGCTTTTAAAAATTTGTTTTTGTTTTTGGAATTTGGCTAAGAATTCAACTATTTAAAAGTGCAAATCATGGTAAGAAATGAGAAAAAAATAGGTTTAAGTTTTAAAAACCAAAAACAAAAAACGAAATGGTTACCAAGCAGGGTTTACATTTGTCAGTTTTCAAAATTTGGTTTGGCTTTTTAAACTATTGGTAAAAAGTAGATAACAAAGAAAAAAATTTGTAGAGGTGAACGTAGTGTCTATAGGTTCTGTTTTCAAGAAAAAAAAAATGATTACCAAATATGACCTAATTTAATAAAGCGTGACAAATCAACTAGCTAACTCATCCTTTTAACGGCCAATTATTGAATCATAAGTCAACTATTGATTCAAGTAGCCTTAAGAACTATTTAAAACTATTTTTTTGAGACCTTAAAAATTAAAGTATATTCATTTTGAAACTTCGTGGACTAAATAGATATCAACTTCAAATTTGAGAAACTAAAATTACATTTTGCCATATAATTTACCAAAGCCTCATCTTTTTTTTCGAGAATTAAAAGGGCATTTTGCTCCTAAAATCAATTTTATTGTTCCGTTTTTTAAATTGAAGAAATAATAACATGAGCAGTCAAATGCTCCTATTTCTAAAAAATGATATAAAAAACCAGATAAATTAAAATTTTAGTAAAGAATTGGGAAATCATAAGAACTGGACAGATTTTCATTTTAAAAATATATACATACCGTATATGATTTTAGTAAAGAATTGGAAACTCTATAATATTGTGTTTCATGCATTCATTTCCAAATATAGAATTTACGCGCAAAGTGGGTGAGACTTGAGAGAGAAGACGATTACAGCAAGAAATTTACTTGACACATTGAATCAATAGCAACACAAAACACTGCCATGGGAGATGTTTTCTGCAGCAACCTTGAAACTTGTTAAGGATTTTCTCTCTCTCTCAATCTGTTTTCCAATCTCAACCTCCTGGGAGACAATTTCATATACAACACCTAAACTAACTACACAAGCGATTGCACAGTTGTTTCCTGTTGCAAATTCACCAACTGTTTATAGATACTGTTGGGGTTCTTCAGTAAGCTATCATGGCTGCCAATCTCAACCACTCTACCACTCTTGAGCACAGCGATTCTGTTGGCATCGCGGATGGTCGTAAGCCGGTGCGCCACAAGAATTGTAGTCCGGCCTTCCATTAGCCTGTCAAGAGCCTCCTGCACTTGCTTCTCAGAGGCAGCATCCAATGCACTTGTTGCTTCATCCAACAGAAGAATGGAAGGATCTTTTAGTATTGCTCTAGCAATTGCCACTCTCTGCTTCTGCCTCCCGAGAGCTGCACTCCTCGGTCGCCAACGTGCGTTTGATAGCCATTCGGCATTCGGCTGATGAAGCCATGAGCATTTGCTGCCTTGGCTGCTTTCATTACTTCAATTTCTGATGCCTCTTGATTGCCATATCTGATATTCTCATATATTGTTGTGGAAAACAAAGCTGGTTCTTGTTGAACCAAACCTATTTTCATCCTTAGTGATCTCAAGTTTAAGCTTTTGATGTCACAGCTGTCGACTGAGATGGTTCCCGTAATGGGATCATAAAATCTCACCACCAATGCAATCACGGTGCTCTTTCCCGACCCACTTTGTCCTACTACAGCGAGACTCTTGCCAGCAGAAACTCTTAGATTCAAGTTCTCAAAAATTGTGATATCTGGTCTTGCTGGGTATTTAAAACTCACGTTCCTGAATTCTATATCGCCTCTGATGTAAGTTAACATCATGGGAGGATGGATTGTTGGAATCTATGATGGTGTTTCGATGGAGAATATTGAAGACTGATCCTAATGTTTGTGAACCTTTTACAATATCAGGTGTAAGAGCCAGGGTTTCTGCTATTGCTAATGATGTGATTATCAAAACCATCAAAGATTTCATGATGTTCCCAAAGTTTGAGTGTTTATGTTTGATAAGAGTTGATGCATACCAAAGGCCAAGTGCATAGAAACAAAATGGGAAGAACTGAGATATCCCATAGCAAAAGCCAGCAGTATGACCTCTCAGAAGGGCCTGCTTGTTGGGTTTGTTCAATTTAAAGGCAAACTGACTTGAGATCTTCTCTTCAGCACCAAATGCCGCAACTGTGTGTATATTGGCGATAGCTTCACGTGCTACAGCTGTTGCGCGGTTATATGCTCGACTATAGTCTCCACAAAATCCCTTGAGAAATAGTTGATGCAGATTTATTGGAAGTCATCATTCTGAGGCAAGAATATGATATAAAACGGCTAAACTTTTAGCAGAAAACAGACATGTCCTAATTGTTGTCAGTGGTGAGCTTTAGAAGTTACCTCAGTTATTGAAGCTCCAATCAGAAGGGGCAAAGAAGCAACAACAACGGCTGCAAGGCGCCAACTGAATATAAAGGCAATAACAAATGCAGACACAGTGAGCGCTACGTTCTGCATGATGGTCGATATACGGTCGGCCAACGCACTTCTTACTAACGTTGCATCAGATGCCAAAACTGATGTCAAGGAACCAGTGTTGTTCTCATCAAAATCAAACCAACCAACTTCGTTGGAAAGGATAGCTGTAATCGTTTGATGACAAGTATTAGATAAAATGGATGAAAAAGAATCCAAGCAAATTGTAACACAAAGAAACCTGAGAACAACAGCAAACGAACACGGGCTGTAAGCCTCTCTCCCATTAATGTGTAGAAGTAGTGTTGAAGCAGATATATAGGAATGGTGAGAATAGCAACTCCTACGAACATGAAAGCGATGTGATGAACCTCGTCTTTGATTCGGGAATGATGAGGAGAATAAAATGCAGATAGGACATGAGTTATGCCAAGTGCAAACAAAGGAGCTCGAATGCCTGCAAGAATTGCTCCCATGGATCCTAGTACTGCATAAGGCCACTTGGGTGCATTTAACTTCAGTAGTTCCAAAATCGATGGAGGAGGAGAATTCGACATTTTCAAATCTTTGTTTGCTGATTGTATCTCAGTCTCTCTGAATGACTTGGAATCTTGTATACTATTATAAAAGCTAAAAGGTTCTTGAAAACTCGAATACCTGGAACTCCCAGATGGTGATATTAGGGTAGAATCATTCACTTGGCTTGATACTTGCAAGCTCACTAGAGTTGCATACTGATTATTCTTTGACATCAATTCTGAATGGTTTCCACTCTCAACAACCTGACCGTTTTTCAGGACAATGATGGTATCGACATCTTGAATCGTTGAAAGTCGATGTGCAACGATAATTGTTGTTCGATTCGACATGATTCTGATCAGTGCCTTTTGAACAATGAGTTTTGATTCTGCATCAAGTGCACTAGTTGCCTCATATAGAAGTAATATTTTTGGATTTCGTAGAACTGCCCTTGCAATGGCGATCCTCTGCTTTTGCCCACCTGAAAGCTGAGTCCCTCCCTCTCCAACCTGTACACACCAACTCTTGGAGCTAAGTTTTGCTCAAATTAAATGAATTTCAAATAAAAATTAAGGTTAGAGAAAGACACAAACCTGAGTGGAGTAACCATCTGGTAATTCTTGAATGAAGGAATGAGCATTTGCAGCTTCAGCAGCTGCATGATATCATCCATGGTTGCATCTTCTTGACCAAAAAGAATATTGGCAGCTATTGTGGTGGCAAATAAGGCAGGCTCTTGACTAACTAACCCCATTTGCCTTCTCAACCATTTCAACTCAAGAGACCTAAGATCATGTCCATCCAATAGTATTTTACCTAATAAACTTCAAATAATTAGTCGGTAATCCGACATGAGATTATAGAACTACCAAGGATTTATCATGATTCAACCAACCTGAAGACGGTTCATAGAAACGTTGAACCATGGAAATAATGGTGCTCTTCCCTGAGCCACTGGGGCCGACAACTGCAACCGTCTTTCCAGCACTTATTGAGAAGCTTAACTTGTCAAAAATCAATTGCGGTCGGGAGGGATAAGCAAAGGAAACCTCAGAAAACTCAATCTTTCCTTCTATATTCGACAATGCTACTCCATTCTTAGTCCTTGAAGAAGATTCATAATCTGTGTCAATCATGCTAAAAATGTTGGTTGCAGCCACCCGACCTTTTGCAATGGCAACGAAATTTGGCATAGCTTGACCGAGCGCACTGAAAGATAAGAGACCTGATTTAAGAAAACTAAGTTGGCCAATCTGAACAAGAAGGGATTTACAAGAATCCAACACAACAACTTCTACTCTAAGTAATGATATTGCCGTGTTCAAACACAAAATCTTCTATTTTACTGTCACATTATACTACCAGAAAACACAAAATCTAGTATACTAGAATTTAATCTTTTATACAGCTTCCTTGAGATAAGATGGACTTACAATCCACTGAAGATGACATTGATGATTGTCGTGAAAGCTTTCCCTCCATTTTTTTCATGGTGGAGGACGAGTATGCTGGCATACCAGAGGAGCAAAGCCCAGGCACAAAACAGAAGACTGTATGTAAACCCCACGCCAATGCCTTTTGCAAAACCACTCCTCTTCCCCAGTTTCAATGCATTTTGAAGCGACTCAGAGTATTTCTCCACTGCTTTACTCTCTCCTACATACAAATACACTGTTCGAATCTATGCAATAACCTGAGGAAAAGGCCAGCAAAAAGCTTTTTGCTTGGAAACCCCTTTTGCAAAAACTTTTATTCCATCTTTTAACATTTAAATCATTTTTGTAAAATGAGAAAACTGTTTACCTCTTCAACTATCTTTCCAACTTGAGCATAGGCAGCTTCACCTTTTCCAGACAAAGTGGACATGATGATTGTGTATGCACCTCCTGCAATGGCTACCAATGGAACAATGGCCAAAGTCAGAAGAGTCAGTTTCCAAACTGATGTAAATCCAATGGCAAATCCAACTAAGAATTGGGAGAAATAACGCAAAGCATGGCCTGTCTGCAACTAGAAAATGATACTATACTCAATACTTAGAACAATCAATCTCATACAATCCAACTCTTTCTAATCCGTTTATACCACAAAAATTTACCTTGTCACCTATTGCATCTTGAACCAAAACCATATCAATTGAGATATGGAAGATTATGTTGCAATCTTTGGCCTCGGTATCGAAAAAGTTAATATCTTTCTTCAAAATTGACTTGAGATACTTCATTCTCAACCTCGTCGTCTGCCTCTCCCCTGTTTGCATCCAAAAAGCCACACCTACAAACAAACCATTTATAAGACAACAATCATCAAACAGTTGGTGAACTCTCAAGTTAAGGATTTCAGTAAATTCAATCTTTTCAGTAAATTCTCAACAACCCTTTTCATATGGGATTTTGAATCACCTATCCATGCTGATGCCAACACAATGAGGCCAAGATAGATCAAGTACAAAGCATTCTGCTAATACAAAAAACATAATTTCAAAATATGAACATAAATGAAGAAGAGTTGTAGAGTCACACAATTGAATAACTGGAAAATGCAATGAAACCTCAACAATACAAGAAGACGATCTATGAGGATGTCTGGACAAATTTCCCAAAGAATCAATCATCCGACCAAACAGAACAAAGAAAACAGGAAGAGCAGCCCCATGAACAAACGCTCCTAAACTTCCAAACAGCATCAACAGTCAATTGAATCAGCAGCAGCAAACAGACCAAAAAAAGACCTTTTACTTGTTTTCGTTTCTTGTTCCTCCATTTTAGTAGGTGGGTCCTGGTCAAATCCCCTATTGGAGGCAAGCTCCATCTCTTCAAAAGAACTAAATTTCTCGAATTTGAATGTAAAAAAGAAAAAAAAAAAAGCTGATTCCAGATATAGAGTTGCTGGTAGTTGATAGTATTCATAAATGTGAAGGTCATAAACAAGTGAACTAACGAACATTGCGGCGATTCAACTGCCGTTTGAATAATGGTATGCTAAAAGCTTGGCATTTTCCTCATAATTAAGCGAGCCAACAACTCCATTCCCAAATTTGTGGTGAATGGGAAAGCTTGATTTTGATTATGGTTGGGACCCAGTTTAGGATTTTGGAGGATATGGTCATGTTATCAATGTGAGGAGCGTTGGAAAAACCATTAAAAATTGAAGAAATTTTCATGTTTGATCAGATGGAAAGAGTGAAGCTTTTATGACCCATCAATAATGGGGGAGTTAATACCTGCAGGGAAATTGTCCTTCCCACGCCAAAGCACATTACGCCATTGAAGCCAAGTTATGAGCTTCTAAATTCATCTCCCAATTCTATTGAGTGATGAAAACCCATACCATTGGCTGAGGCCGCAAGCGACTGCCTGCTCGTGGCCTCATGAGTGGACCCAAGTGTTGTGTCCTAAACTCTTTATTTTGTAACAATTTAGACCTACGCTTATCTTATGATGATTTAGACGTTACTTTTCAACTTTATAACATTTAATCTCTAAATACCATTTTAGATTTCGTCTGAAAGGGATTTTGTTTTCAATTTTTAATTTTGAAATTGATACTTGTTTTCTATTATTTTTAAACTTAGTGTTTACTATTAAAGTCAAAAAGTAGTGGCGAAATGATCCTTAATGGGTTGTTTGGGACCCTGTGATGATATAAGATGTGGAGAGTTAGGAAAATTTTGGACCAATCACAAATTACCATGTCATTTACTAAATAAACAAATTCCAAATCATCAAATTTAGGACCAATTAGGAGTGAACATGTATCCCAAATTAAAGTTGAAGACAAAGTCCAATGACGCCACGTGGTTTCATCGTGATCATTGAATCAAATAAGATTAATTTGGCTAAGTTTGACCCGAATGTCAAACCAAACCCAAATTCAATTAATTGGACCCAAAGGCCAGACTCATGGACCAACTAAGCTCAAACCCACTGGCTAACCAGACCCAAGTCCATGAAGCCCATCAGAGAGTCCTATAAATAAAGGTATTATTCTCATTTCAACGGTTAGCAATTTTATACTCCAAAGAGCTTAGAGGGAATTCTCTACAATCAGAAGACTCTTTGACTCTTGAAGCTGACCACGCTTGAAGACTGAAGTCCTTTGGAGATACAAGCATTCTGAAGACTGAAGTCCTTTGAAGATACAAGCATTCTAACCACGCTTGAAGATTGAAGTTCTTTGAAGATATAAGCATTCTGATCACGTTTGAAGACTGAAGTCCTTTGAAGATACAAGCATTCTTCCAAAACTCCAAGCTCAAGTACATCCACACACTCTGCTTCTATACATCAAGCGTACATATTGAACCGAGAGAGAATCAGAGGATCAAGTACTAGAGATCGAACTACATCGCATCAAATCAACATCAACATCAATACTAACTCAACGAAATAACTTTCTCCGAAAGCCTCGTGTGAACACTAATCCTCCAAGAAGATCATCAAGGAAGATCAACAAACTCAAAGGCTGATCGTCCAAGAAGATCATCAAGCCCAAAAGTCGATCATCCAAGAAGATCAAAAAGCCCAAAGTCCGATCATCTGAGAAGATCAACAAGTCCAAAGGCTGATCATCTAAGAAGATCATCAAACCTAAAGGTTGATCATTCAAGAAGATCAACAAGCCTAAAACCCGATTATCCAAGAAGATCAAAAAGCCCAAAAGTCGATCATCCAAGAAGATCAACAAGCCCAAAGGTCGATTGTCTAAGAAGATCATCAAGCCCAAAGGTCGATTGTCCAAGAAGATCATCAAGCCCAAAGGCCGATCATCCAAAAAGATCAACAAGCCCAAAAGTCGATCGAAGATCAACCAGCTTAAAGACTATAATTTATTTTGAAAGAAAAATATTATGTCTTAGATATTGTACTCATTTTCCACAAAATTAATACAAATGCAAAGTTCAAGTTCCACGAAATAAATTCCTCTTGAAATCTCGTGCGAACAAATTGCCACGCCTGGTGGGATCTCTCTACCTTTCATCTCTCTCTTGTCATCCAAATCAACAAATCTACATATGGCACTAAAGAAAGTTGCATCCAAAGCTACCATCGCAAGTGACACTTACATAAACTCTATCATCATGGAGAAAATCTGGGAACAGCTGATGGAATCTCCTAAAGGCAGGACCGTCATCAAAGAAAATCTCTTGTTCGACAACTATGCTTCTGCTACTAATCCATCAGATAAAGAATCACACTTTGATGTAGTGTCTGTCATGGTGATTGACATAACGGTTGAATCGGCCATGGCAGAGATGGATAGAAAGATAAATCTCCTCATGAAAGATGTAGAAGAGTGAGATCATGAAATCGCTGCTTTAAGAGATTAAATACAGGCTCGAGAAACTGTTGAGTCGAGTCAATCTCCAGCTACAAAAGCCAATGACAAAGGAAAGACTGTCTTGGAGGAAATTCAGCTACCATAATCCACCTTTGTTGCCCCCTTGTCAGTTCAACAGCTCCAGGATATGATTACAAACTCCATAAGAGTTCAATATGAAGGACCGTTGCAAACTTCTTGTTTGTACTCCAAGTCGTGCACCAAGAGAATTGACAACTTCAGAATGCCAATTGGATATCAACCTCCAAAGATCCAACAGTTCGATGGAAAGGGCAATATAAAACAATATTTTGCTCATTTCACTGGAACCTGCAAAAATGCAGGAACTAGAAAAGACCAGCTAATTAAGCAATTCATCTGTACCTTGAAAGGAAACGCTTTTGATTAATATACTGATCTAGAGCCAGAAGCGATTGACAGCTGAGAATAATTGGAAAGAGAGTTCCTCAACCGATTCTACAGCACAAAGCACACCATTAGCATGATGGGGTTGACAAACACAAAATAGTGGAAAGAAGAGCTGGTCATCGACTACATCAACAGATGGAGAGCTCTGAGTCTAAATTACAAAGATGGACTCATTGAATTATCTGCAATGGAGATGTGCACCCAAGGCATGCACTGCGAACTTCTCTACATTCTGCAAGGGATAAAGCCTTGTACATTTGAGGAGTTGGCAACACACACTCGTGATATGGAGCTGAGCATCGCCAATAGGGGAACTAAAGATTTCCTAGTCCCTGAAGGGAGAAAATTCAAGAATGAAGCCAAGGGCACTGAAAAGATCATGGATAGTGCCACAAAAGAATCTATGGTCGTTCAGATGACCTTATTGAAATTTTCCTCCAAAGGAAAAGAAATAGTCTAAAAGAAACCATGATGGCGACTAGAAGCGTCGTCCAAATCTCAAAGAAAGACAGAGAAGGTTTATCCATTCCCTGACTCTGATGTTGCTGACATGCTGGAGCAATTATTAGAGAAACAACTTATTCAATTGTCGGAATGCAAGCGGCCGAAACAAGCAAGAAAAGTAGATGATCCTAACTACTATAAATATAATTGAGTCATTAGTCACCCAGTTGAAAAGTACTTCATGCTAAAGGAGCTGATTCTAAAATTGGCTCGTGAAAAGAAAATTGAGTTGGAGCTTGACGAAATAGGTCAAACAAATCATGCGGTAGTAACGATGACTTCAAGTGTCCCAACACTGTCTGCGTCTTATGATCAAAGAGAAAGCTTCATTATGTTTGGGACTTTTGAGTCTATAGTCGTTCGGTTCCAACAAGAGATTCTTACAACAGATTTCTGAAGCAAAGATTATCCAGTTGAAGATGACAATGAAGGGTGGATAGTTGTGACTCGTCGAAAAAGAAAACAGTCAAATTCCACCAAAAAAGAGTTGTTCTCCTATCAAAGCTATAGAAGAAGGAATATGACTCATAAAAAGAAAGGGAAAATGAGGCATGAAAGCCTAAGCTTGCTAAGGAAGAAGACGAAGACTTTCATCAACTTCAATGGCCGGTAACTTTGAAAAAATTTCTCCCAAAAAACTTTCTCAATAATCATTCAGAGGAAGTATCAAAAGTTATTGGATGTCATGCTGTCAGAAGTTGACAACAACCATATAACTATCAAAGAAGTCAATGATTTAAAAGAAATCAAGCAAAAATTTTCTATCTCCAATCGTATCAAGCCTTCAACTACTCGATCTCCAGTCTTCCAAAGATTGAGTATGGCCACGATAGAAGAAGGAAACCAATTTCCAATGTCTACTGCAACGCGAACTTCAGCTTTTAAGAGGTTGAGTACTTCACATTAAAGAAAGATCGACCTTCACCATCTTCTTTTGATTGTCTCAAGACAAAAAACGATCAACATAAAGGAAGAATAAAAATTTTGAAGGCAACATCATTTCATGAAGAAAACAACGACGAAAATATTCACTGTCATGTTTCTTCATGCATGAAGAGTAAATTGTCTGTTGATATAAATACAGAAGGTTCCTTAATAGTGAAGCCAAGACTCATCATATTGACAAATCCTACAAATAAAGAGGATGATCAAAGCCATGATGAAATAAGAGCTTATGAAATTTAAATGTAAAAGCTCCTTATTGCAAGAGCCTAAACTACATGGTGCTCCTGGCACACATGAGCTTAAGAGGTGAACGACCCAAAAAAAATCTCTTTATTAAACTACGTTATGACTTGATCCCTGTCATTGTAAAGAGTACGTAGGCAGCTTGAAAGAAACTTTAAGTTCAGTTGTGCAAACAAAAAATAATTGAACTATGTTATGACTTGATCTCTGTCATTGTAAAGGGTACGTAAGGAACTTGAAAGAAACTTCAAGTTCAGTCCAGCAAAAAAAAAAAACATTTGAACTACCTTATGGCTTGATCCTTGTCATTGTAAAGGGTACGTAGGTAGCTTGAAAGAAACTTCAAGTTCAGTCCAGCAAACCAAAAACATTTGAACTACGTCATGACTTGATCCCTTTCTTCAAAGGTACGTAAGCAACTTAAAGAAATTTAAGTTCAGTCTATAAAAAAATAGTACCACAATCATGTAAGATCTAAAGGCAACACTAGAGGGGGGTGAATAGGGTTGACTACCAATTTTTAAAAAATAATTTTATCTTCAAACAATGCTCAATAAAGTTAACCCACTAATTTGATTAGAGAAATATTATGCAAGACAAAACTTAAATTGTGCAAGCTATGATAACTTCAAATTTAAAGATAATTTAATCAAGGATAAATTTAAATAACACACTAAAAATTAAATCATGCGATTAGGAAAAATTAAAAAATAACTAAGACAAGAAGCAAAAAATTGAAAACCAGAAATAAAAAAGAGAGAGGAAGAGAAAACACTGGGAATTATAGTGGTTCGGCAAATTGCCTACTCCACTCTCCAAGACTCCTTCTTGGTATTTCACTAAGTGATCCTCTTGCAAATGAGGACCAAACCGACACACGACCCTCTTTTTCTTAGGCTAAAGAGAAATCCAAGATTCTTTTTACTGGTTCAGGATCAAACCAATTTCTTTTTCTCACAACCCAAGGTGTACCCACACTTTAATACAATTCCCAAAAATTAAAAGAAAACCTCACAATATTACCTCTTGAAGGCTAAATACACAAGTTGAGCACTAAAAAAAAACTCACAAAAATAACTCTAGGCCAATTTAGGAGCAAGGAGGACAAGAATTTGAGAGTAGAGAGAATTGAGAGCTTAAGACTTGATAGCTTTTTGGTGTGTGTATGAAGAGTAAATTCAAGTTAAATTTATAAGCGAGGGGGATAAATTTTGGCCATTGGATATGATTGCAAATGAAGGGTGGAGATTGAATAAAAATAGAAAAGGAATGGATTTGAAAAGGAATTTTGAAAGATTGGAATTATTGAGATTTAAAGAATAAAAAGGTTTTGAAGGATGAAAATTTAGGAAGGAAATCAAATTTGAAAAGGCTGAAATTTGGTGAGAATTTGGAGAAAATTGGATCAGGAAATTAAAGGAAAATAAAAATAAAAATAAAAAATAGCCGGATGATATGGGCACCATCCGCACAGGGGAGGAGATTGAGCGTCACACGCCGCATTCTGTGAAGAAACCGCAGGCACATGCGGCGCACGCGCGTGGAGCTGGGTGACCGCCACTTGTCATTATCTCATTCGTCCACGGTCGCCACGTCACTACCACATCATGTGCCACGTCATCATCACATCAGCAAAAAGTGACCGGTTGGAGTGCCACGTCATCCGCTATGTCAACTGGCATGTCATCAATATTGACCGTTTGTGTGCCACGTCAGCAAGGTGCCACGTGTCACTACCACGTTGGATTTCCTCTCAAATCTTCTTTTGCTTATAACTTTCTCGTTTGAACTCCGATTTGAGCGATTCAAATTGCGTTGGAATCGTCTTTCCGAGCTCTACAAGATATTGACTCTAAAACACTGAAAATGTTAGTACAAAAAATCTGAGTTTTTATCATCAAAATACTTGGTTTGATTGAAGCCCTAAAGCTAACAAATCACTCAATGTATGATTGTAGATGTTCATCCCTGTTGAGGGAAACACAACAAATTGAAGATGTTCATCCCTTTTAAGGAGCTCACACAGTCAATTTAAAGCACACACTTGGAATTGTGCTTCGCTTCCTCTTCGAAGTCAAGTTCGGAGGCTTCACCGCTTCCTCTTTGAAGTCAAATTTGGATGTCTCGTTTCTCCCTCTTTGAAATTCAAGTTTGGTGTGACTTCCCTGCTTTCCCTAAAAAAATATTATTCCCTGCACTTTTGCTCATTCTCTAAAAGTTGTTGCAGTTCTATCTCCTCTACAAAGATGTTGGCACTTTTGTTTCTTCATCTCCAAGTTCAAGGATTAGATTGCTGCTTTGATGGTTGCACCACTGTTTCTCCATCTCCGAATTTTATGGTTGCACTGTTGCTTCCCCGTCTCCAAGTTCAAGGGTTGCACTATTGCTTCTACAATTCTAACTTTGATAGCTGAATTGATGTCTCTCCATCTCTAAATTTGATGTTTGCACTGTTGCTTCTCCATCTCCAAGTTCAAGGGTTGGATTGCATGCCCCTCCATCTTCAAGTTCAAAGGCTTCTTCGATGCCCATCTACAAATTCGAAGGATTTGTTGATGCTCCTCCATCTTCAAGTTCAGAGGCTCCATCGATGCTTCTCCATCTTCAAGTTCAAAGGTTTCATCAATGCTCCGTCTTCATGCTCAAGTTTGGAGGCTTTGCAATGCTATCTTCATGCTCAAAGTCGCAAAGTCAAGCCTACTGCCAAAGATTCATTGGTGCTTTGTCAAACTTAATTGCGAAGGATTCACCGATACTTCAAGCTCAAGTGCAAAGGATTCGTTGATGCGTCGTAAAGCTCAAATGTAGAGGATTCATCGATATTTCAAACTTGAATGCGAAAGATTCGTCGATGCTTTGTTAAGCTCAAGTTCAGAGGATTCGTTGATGATTTGTCAAGCTCAAGTGTAGAGGATTGGCTGATGCTTTATCAAGCTTAGATGGCGATGATTCATCGATGCTTTGTCAAATGTAGAGAATTTGTCGATGCTTTGTCAAACTCAAGTGCGAAGGTTTCGTCAATGCTTCTCCATCTTCAAGTGTAGAAGCTTCATCGATGCTCCTCCATCTTCAAGTTCAGAGGCTTCGTCGATGCTCCTCTATCTTCAAGTTCCAGATCGGCAATACAGGGCCCGCTTCATCTCTCAAAGTCTGGCATGGCTCGTTTCATCTCTCAAGTCTAGCATGGCTCGCTTCATCTTCACAAGTCTTGCGTGGCTCGCTTCGTCTTCACAAGTCTGGCATGGCTCACTTCGTTTCCACAAGTCTGCCGTGGCTTCGCTTCATCTCCACAAGTCTGCCGTGGCTTCGCTTCATCTCAACAAGTCTAGCGATGGCTTCGCTTCATCTCTACAAGTTTAGCATGGCTTCGCTTCATCTCCCAAGTCAAGTAAGGGTTCGCTTCATCTCAACAAGTCAAATGGGGCTTCGCTTCATCTCCACTTCATCTCCAAAAGTCAAGTGCAGCTTCGCTTCTTCTCCAAAAGTCAAGTGCAGCTTTGCTTCATCTCCAGAAGACAAGTGCAGCTTCGCTTCATCTCCAGAAGTCAAGTGCGGCTTCGCTTCATCTCCAAAATTCAAGTGCGGCTTTGCTTCATCTACAAAATTCAAGTGCGACTTCGCTTATCTCCAAAACTCAAGTGCGACTTTGCTTCATTTCCAAAATTCAAGTGCGACTTCACTTGGAAGAAAAAAAAGTTAAAAAAAAAAACGAAACAAAAAAGATCAAAAGAAAGGAAAAAAAAGGGAAAAGAAAGAAAGAAAGAAAGACAGAAAGAAAGAAAGAAAAAGGAAGGAAAATTTAAAGGAAAAAAAAGAAGAAAAAATGGTGAAAAAAAAAGAAAGAAAGAAAAGATTAAAAAAAAAAAAAAGAAGAAGAAAGAAAACATTGGAAGAAAGAGAAAAGAGGGAAAGAAAAGTGTTGAAGAAGAGGAGGGCATAGGGATAATGAAAGGATTTAAGGTATAGGTTTCCAGGTTCGGTAACAAATTAGGAAATCCAAATCAAATAAATATTTGATTTAAAATATTAGATTTCCCAATTTGATTCTATCTTAATATCAAATTAAATTAAAAAAAATCCCTATTTAATTTAATTTTTTTTAGATTTGGTGTTCAAATTTATCTTCATAAGATCTGGACATATTTTAAATTTTATTCAAAATCAAATTAAGTTGGGGACAAAATTTGAATTTTTTTTTCTTAAATTAAAAAATTTGGCCATTATCCAAATTTCATACTAAATTTCAATTTCTAAGTTTTTATCTCCTAACCAAATTAAATTGGAGATAAAACTCAAAATTTTTCCTTCAATTAAAATTTGGCCATATTTTAAATTTTATTCAAAATCAAACAGTTCAATTTGAGACTAAACTTTATATAAAATCTCAAATTAAAATTTGGACATATTCCAAATTTTATCCCAAATCTAAATCTTCCAAATTCACAAGTTTTTATCCTCAAGTCAAATTAAATTAAGGATAAAATCTCAAATTAACGTAAAATTCAAATTTGGGCATATTCCAAATTTTATATCAAACTCATCCAAATTTAGGATCTTATCCTCATTTCCAAATCAAATTGTGGGAAAGATCTAAAATTCATCCCAAATTAAAATTTGGTCATATTCCAAATTCAAGTTGTCCAAACTTGTTTTTATCTTCAATCTAAATAAATTGTGGATAGGAAAAGAAATCTTAATGATCTTTTATTAAAATTTGGGCATATCCCAAATTTTATCTCAAATCTAAATCAAATTGGAGTAAAATCTCAAATTCAAATTTGGTCATATTCCAAATTTTATCCCAAATTCGAGTTAAACTTATGTACTAAATTTATAGTTTGACTAACACACCAATTGAAGTATTCAAGAACATATATATTTGGATTTTGATTCCAACTTTATATTTTTCGAGATTCATCCACCCATATATGTGCATAAATCTGGGCATTTGTTGAAGGAGAAATTTTGGATCAATCACAAATTACCATGTCATTTACTAAATTAATGACCAAATTTCTAATTATCAAATTTGGGACCAATTAGGAGTGGACATATGTCTCGAGTTGGAGTGGAAGACAAAATCTCATGACGCCACGTGGTTGTATCGTGACCGTTGAATCAAATAAGATTAATTTGGCCCAATTTGATATTATTATTTGGGTTAAAATTCTATGCCCAAAAATAGGTTGAATTTGACCCGAATGTCAAATCAGACCCAACCCTATAAATAGAGGTAATCTTCTCATTTCAAAGGTCAGCAATTCTACATTCTAGAGAGCTTAGAGGGAATTCTCTACAATCAGAAGACTCCTTGACTCCTGAAGCTGACTGAAATCCTTTGAACATACAAGCATTCTGAAGACTGAAGTCCTTTGAAGATACAATCATTTTGACCACACTTGAAGACTGAAGTCCTTTGAAGATACAAATATTTTTCTAAGACTCCAAGCTCAAGAACATCCACACGCTCTGCTTCTATACATCAAGCGTACACATCAACCGAGAGAGAATTAGAGGATCAAGTACTAGAGATCAAACCACATCGCATCAAATCAACATCAACACCAACTCAAATTCAACTCCACGAAACAAGTTTCTCCGAAAGCCTTATGTGAACATTCCTCCAAGAAGATCATCAAGCCCAAAGGCCAATCATCTAAGAAGATAAAAAAACCCAAAGGTTGATCATCCAAGAAGATCAACAAGTCTAAAGACCGATCGTCCAAGAAGATCAACAAGTTCAAAGGCCGATCATCCAAGAAGATCAACAAGTCCAAAGGCCGATCATCCAAGAAGATTAACAAGCCCAAAGGCCGATCATCCAAGAAGATCAACAAGCCCAAAGGTTGATCATCCAAGAAGATTACCAAGCCCAACGGGAAGATTACCAAGCCCAAAGGTTGATCATCCAAGAAGATTAACAAGCCCAAAGGCTGATCGTCTAAGAAGATCATCAAGCCCAAAGGTCGAAGATCAACAAGCTCAAAGGTCGATCATCCAAGAAGATCAACAAGCCCAAAGGCCGATCATTCAAGAAGATCAACCAGCTTAAAGTCTATAGTTTATTTTCAAAGCATAAAAAATGTATTAGATATTATACTCACTTTCCACCAAATTAATACAAATACAAAGTTCAAATTCCACGAAATAAATTTCTCTTGGAATCTCGTGCGAACACTGATGTCTGGAGAGTTCTAATGTCTGGGGAGATCTGATTGAGTATGAACGATCGAGTATGTTCAAACACTGAGATTATATACGATACATGAAAGAAAAATGACAGTGAGATACGAAACATATATCGAAAATGGGCCCACAAACAATTAAAATCGGTGAGATAAGATAATGAGTCTCCAAACACTGAGATGATATAAATGTCTACGTATGTCTCTAAAAAAAAGTATATATATGTTGTACAAATCTTTCCTCCCCAAATATCCCATATTATTTTATCAAATTCTCTCTTACATATATCACATTTTAAGTAGAATCTTATCTCTTTATCCAAAATTATGATATAATTAATATCTAAATTGACTTTTTTTTTTAAAGAGAAATGAAAATTTTTGTCTTTCACTTCATTTTTTTTACAATATGTAGGCGGGATATTCAACCTTTAACTTCATAATACAAGTACTACGTCAATTGAACTATGCATTAACTTTAAATCTCCTAGTTTAGTCAAAGTAAACTAGGAATCACTAATCAATAAATCTTCCATTATAGATGTGACTAAAAAATATTGATTGATTTTTTTAAAAAAATATTAATTAATTAATTTTAAAAAATAAAACTAAAAATAAAATGGTGACATAGGTCGACATTAGGCTGCAATTTCTTCTAAGCCCAAAAGTTCTCAGTTGGGTCTTGTCTTGTGTTCTACACTGAACTAGGGAAAGGCCTAAGGTTGTAATATTCCGATATTATGGGACTTATAAGAAACTAAATAATTTTAATTTTGGCTTTCATTTTTTTAAATAAAAAAAGCAAGAAAAGAAAGCAATTTAATTAATAGACTAATTATATATANACATGATGCTCGGTTATTATTAATTTTATACAATAAAAAATCATGATGAAAATAGAACCTATTCTGCCTACTTATGGAATATATAGAATCTTTATCTATTTTAAGGAAATTCTTATAAATAGAAAAATCTAAAAAATATTTAGACTTTATAGCAAAAAATTACAAAAGTACAATTATTTATAAATATCTCTTTATTTTTTAAAATATTTTTTATATTTAAAAAGACTCCTTTATTTTAATATTTGTAAGGTAAATAATCAAACTTCATGTCAATAATAACAAAAACGTTGTTTAAAAAAAATGTTCAACTTAGATCAAAGGGTATTGATACTACTAGTAATTTATTAAATCTTATTTCATAATATATTTACTAGCGTAGCTTAAAGTTTTGTTTTTTAAAAGATGTTAGGTCATAACTAATATGTGAAGATTTGAACCTACCTCTCATCTAAATGGAGAGGTACATACTTCGAATTATTCAAATTCAAATTCAAATTTGTTTTAATAGACCATTGGTTTAGTGGCGAGTAGAGCATAAACATCTGACTTTTTTTTTTAGTTTAATCATATGTGGAGTGGGAATTCGAACTTCTAAATTGTTTGTTACATAGTTCATACTTGTTTGACTATTTTTATTACTATAAGAAATTTGAGCTTTGATATCAGTTGGGAAAAACAAAAAGCGCATGTACAATGTCGATTTATTAAAAAAAAAAACGAATCTTTAATGAAGATGAGGCTACAATTTCGGTTTAAAACCGACATTGTAGCTCTCTATTTATTGTTTCCCGTTCATTTTTCATTTTTTGTTTTCCACCCTCAATTTTTGTTACCCTCTCAAAATTTAGGGTTTGATTATATATATTATATATATATAATCAAACCCTAAATTTTGAGAGGGTAACAAAAAATTGAGGGTGGAAAACATTGCTGGAAAACAAAAAGAAAAAAAACTTTAAGTTCAGTCGCACGACTCCCTTCTCCCTCATGTGTTCTCTCACTTACAGCCCTTGACGTTTTCATTCTCACTCAACTGCACGAGCGCTATCGGCCATATTTGTGCCACCACCTTCGTCGATTGTCTACAGGTCTTCGTCCGTCTCTATCGTTGATTGCAGTAGATGTTAATGGGTGTTTTTCTCTCTACCTTATGAGTTCCCTCACCCATGCCTGTGTTTGTATGGAACTTCTTCGCTCACTGCCACCGCTCGCATGCCTCCCATCCACACCTTCGAACACTTACGATTGTCAATCGCCGCACTATCACAAATGATAGATTTTTGTTTTTCTCTCATCTCAACTTTTTTTTTCTCTCTCTCTCTTTCAAATCTCCCTTACTACCACACAGATCTGTGGATATATGGTTGCGTCGTTCTTCTGGTTACCACCGATTCTACTGTGGGTGAGAGTTTAGTAAGTTTCTCTTTGAATTTCTTGTTTATACTTGAATATCCACTAAGATTTTGGCCTAATCTTGAACTACCTATAATCTATGGATTATAAATTCGAGGTTTGAAAGAATTTTAAGGTCGGGAACAGGCTATTCTGCAGTGTTAAAAGATTGCTTTAAGCGTTTTGGCAAGTATTTAAGATTTTATAAACCTTTAGGATTGTTTATTGAGGCTGAAAATTGGGTTATGACCCCTAAATATATTGTTTAGATACACTTTATTGGAGTTGTGTCCTCTCATTGGAAGAAAACACCAGGTACCATCTAGCACCTCATAGCTCCAACTACGACAAGTATTGATATCTTTTTCTATAGATTTTTGGCTAAATATACCTTGCCTTGTATGTGTTTAATGTAGCTTTGTGTGCACAGGTACTATGAACGCCTATAGTTGGAGACCGTAAAAATTGGAAACCATTTCATTCTAATTCCCACAAGAATCAAGGAAAGAAACACTTCCTCACTTTTGGTCTTGACTTTGAAAGTGGAAGTATTGGAGAAAATAACCTTTAACTACAGCTTCATTGTAAGCAACTGACTTTACTAGATGTTTTTTTTTTGCACTATATATGTGAAACCCGAACCCCACGTTCCCTACTTAAATATGTTTATTGTTCAAATTAGTAAAATGGAGGATTTAATATTTAAGATATTGTGCAATTGTAGGGAAATGGGTAAAGGATAAGGAAATGAAGAAGGAAAATGCTTAAGTATTAGAAACTTGACTCTCAAGTATTTATAAGTTAGTCTAGCAAGAAGAAATTTTGGCTAAGTGTTGGCCGTAAAAAAGGTGGCCAAGCATCAAGTAAACACTAGGCAAGCATCGAGTAAAGACTAGGTAAGCATCGTGTGAGCATTAGGTGAGCATCGAGTAAAAGCCATGCATGATTGAGGAAATGATCGTGCATCGAGCATGCATGATCGAGGAAAGGATCGTGCATCGAGTATGCATGATCAAGAAAAGGATAGTGATCAAAGGTATGCATGAGCAAGGAAAGGATCAAGCGTTGAGTTTTCCATCAAGTATCATCAAGTAAAGGCCAGAATGTGCATCGAGTAAAGGCCATCGTGCATCGAGGAAAGGCCATCGTACATCGAGTAAGGGCCATTGTACATTGAGTAGGGGTCTTTGTGCATCGAGTAAAGGCCATCGTGCATCGAGTATGGGCCATGCACGAGCGAAGAAATGCTCAGTTGCACGCAAGGATGGGCATAAGGCGCTGAACGTAGGGGCACTAGGCGTGCATTGAAGCATGTGGCTGATGAACTATGCGATGCCATAGACAAGGTGATGAGGCTGGAGCTGTGCGATGAAGCTAGGAAAGCTGTGCAATGAGACTAGGTTGATGCGTGCAACAAGAGGCCTTAGGCAAGAAGCTTCTGCAAGCATTGCCACACATAAACTAAGTGTTGGATTATGCATTGGTTGAATAAGTATGCGCCAACCATGAGGATAAGCGTTGGAAGTAGAGTGAGACCATTGAACTATGTGTTGAAAAGCTTGCTTGAGGTTAAGTGTGTTGGCGAGCCTTGCTAGGCGTGGATGGGAGCCATGCTATGTGTTGATAAGATTTGCCATGCATCGACAGTGTGCTATGCGTTGATGGATGCTATGCATCCAAGAAGGGACGTGTGCATTGAGATAGAGCATTCTTGGATGATAAGGAACAAAATGACAGCAATATAAGCTACGTGGCTCAACCAAGTGAAATCTTAGCCAAACCAAGTGGGGGTGGACGCATACATGTATAGGACAAAAATGGAGAAGACACATCAAAGTAAGAGGTGGTAGGAAAGTAGGTGGTGAAAAAGTAAAAAGAAGACACTCCAAAAGTTTAGAAGAAGGAGGTTTCATGCGTCAAAAGCCTTAAGGGATGATGAGAATGGTCCCTTAAAAGCCTATAAATAACACCCCAAGGCTTCACTTCAGCTCATTACACAAATTCCCTTAAAGACGTTAGGAAGAGTGCTTGAAGACAAGTTTGGAGAAGGCCTTGCATTGATCATGAATAGTATGCGTGATAGCAAGAACCATGCGTTGATAAAAAAGACAGAAAGTGCAGGTGTTGTTTAGGTTGAGTACAGACTGTAACACCAAGTTCAAATGAGGAGTTCTCCCAAATTACTCATACAAATCAGGTGATTCTTAAGCCAAAATCTCAGAAATTGAGTGGGTCTTTTTTGTATGAGAGCGTTATAAGAAAATTCTAAGTTAAAGTCTGTCAAAATTAAAGGAAACCGAGAGGTGTTCACAGAATTGTGGACAACTAGGCAAGGTGGAGGAATCTTGAGATTCTGAGCACTTGAGTTGGAATTTGAAGCTCAAATTTAAGGTAAGGTAAGTTTAGATATTTCTAAACATATTTATAGAAGGAAGTGTCTCAAAATAGATTTAGAATAATGATTAATCTAAGCTTAAAAATGAATAGGGAAATTAGGATTCAGGGAAAACCAGGGAACTTAGAAAGAGAGAAAAAGTCCAGCAAAACAAGGTGAATGTTTTATATTTTTTAATGTTTGGATGTATTATATATTTGTACCAGTTTGGTAAATTTGGCATGATCTGAAAAATATGTTTTCTTGAATTATAATTATTATTCTTTTATTTGGATGACTATTTTATCTTTGAGTCTTGGTTTGGATGTTTGTTCCTATTGGTTTAACTGAAAATTAGAAATTGTACCCGGGATATTATTAGCATACTTCGTGGACGTTTGACTAGAATTGTCAATATATCTGGCTAGGGTTATCCATGTGCTCGAGTATGCCTAGTAGGAATTATGGACATGTACACATTCGACGGGTTGTTTGGGGTACTGGAAATTTTTTCTCAAACCGGTTTTATAGGGATTTGCTATAAATTGGAGGATTATGTGATCATGCCAACTGAAGGAACTCTTAACGAAGAGCATCCACGAGCGCGTTTGGATCTTTCTGATTTCATTGTGACCGAAATATCACACACACATTCTAACAGATAGTTACGCAATTTACACTAACTAACGGCATGCTTTGATAACTAAAATACAGGGGATTGAATTCACATACCAGATGAAAACTCTCTTCAATTTTGAACTCAATACAGCGGAAAAACCTCTACATTCTCTATCACCCAATAAAACAGTCGACTATGGCAACATGATTGTCCACACGAACGACACCAACACAAACAAGCACGAGTAAGTAGGAGCAGGAACGATACCACCACTTAGAGCTTTTGGTATTCTCGGAGTGAGAATTCAAAGCGTGGCCTTTAGTGATTTTGGTAGAGGAAGAAGGAACGGGTTGATCGAGTAGACGATAAGCAAGTGGGAGAGAAAACTATCGTATAGTGGGATGCTTATCGTTTAGATAAAGCTACACGATCATGTAGGTTTTACTAAGTGATCGTCTAGTAATAGGTAAACGATCGTTTAGAAAACGTGGCACGCTAGGCAATCATTTAGAAAGCTAAGCAATCATTTAGAGAAAGGCGTGCGATCGTTTAAACGCGGGTATGCGATCGTTTAAGTGATGTAGCTCTATTGTATAGGCTCTTGGCTAAGCAATCAAGAAGTTTTCACACCGATTGCGATTTTTTTTTTTACAAACATTTTCAAAATGAAACAAATTTTCATTTTATTCTTCAGTTACAATAACATAATACTGAAATTCCCACTAATGCACGATCGAGGAGAAGATTTCGGTCAATTATCATATAATTAACCAATTTAATTAATAAATGAATATAATCATATTATATTCTTACCCTATAGTTTGATATCATATATCTACTATAGTAATTTCTTCCTCACTTGATATAAATCATATTTATATCTAATTTCCTCCAAAACAATATATCTCAGACATTTAGTTAATTATATCATATATAATTAATTAGTCCAATTATATCATATATAATCAAACTATCTCTTGTCAATTTGAACATTTCAAACTAACCTAAAAACTGATTCTTGACTTTATCCAAGCTACCTAGGGGACCTTATGGACCTGTGGCTCGAAGCTCCAACGGTACGTGAATAGCTTACTAAACTCTTTAGCCACGAGATCCACCATCTGTTAACTGCCATGCATTCCACTAAAGACCAACAACTGAACTCTTCTTACCACAGATATACTTTTGTGTCCATTGGATATAACCAATCATGAATACGATGATCCTTCACAGATGCTCGTAAGTACAGCTGGGCCGAGTTACCATTTTGCCCCTATAGTTACATCTCACTCCTTAAGTACCACTGATTCCTCAATGAACAATACAACATAGTCCAACTATGTGTGAACACCTCTCGGACCAAGAGAATGTGTGTGGCGCCACATCGTTCAAGCCTTGGAATCAATCCTTAAGGAAGCTATCTATCTACTTGCCCCTGCTTCAAGGAAGGAGTGAATTCCATCTTGTGTAGCTGAGTTCTCAACTCCCAATAAGATGAATCCCCAAAATGGTAGGTTTGAATCGGCGATCTGGCCACTCGCATCCATACAAATCAAAGGACCGCCCTTAATGGCAAGAGTTTCCAACTCACTCAGGATTGAGGTCATGTTACCTATAGTCATCCAAGTAAAGTGAAGTCTCTGTCATGAATGGTGTAATATAACGAGACGTTAACACTTTGTGGTCAGGTCTTATACAAACTCTTTGTATAGGTTGCCCCCGCTCACATGTCCCCTACACGAATGATCTGGATCAGACCATCTGTGACAAGTCACAACACTTGTGACCATTCCACAAAACAGGTCGCATCCGTAGCGTTACCAGGATAAGGTTTCCATCCTATATCCATATACTACAAACCATTTTGGTTATCACTCAAGACATGCTCCACTTGTATGTTACCACATACATGCTTAAGTTACATAATGATAAACAGAGATTTTATGTTTATTAGTTTGTGGTAAAGTAAATAAAACATGCAACTGAGCAAAAAACATGATGTGAAGTAAATACCATATATTATACAACACAAGCATTCGTACAAACTGTTTACAAACTACAGGACACGAGACTTTAGGGCATCAACCCCAACACCAATTTCGTCTCATTTATTAGATTGAATGTATATTTGATGGTCGTATTGTTGGATTTTATGTCCTAAAACTCGTAGTTTGTAATATCATATTCTTGTTTAATAAAGCTGTTATTGAAAATCTTTAGTAAATTTAAATTCTATATTCATGAATCCAATAAACTAAGGTTCCGAAGCTATTAAGTTTAAGTTTAAGTTTGAACTTTATGTAGTGACATAATTGTGGATCAAGTTCAAATATATATAGCCAAAATGGTCTATAATATATGAATAAGGTTGGGCGCCTTATTTTGAGGACACTATGGATATGACCCATTTTGTAGTTAGTACAAACGATGTGATCCTAAACCGTTCATGTGAAGACATGAAAATGAGGGCATCGTATGTAAAGAGTTTACATAAGACTGAACCATGAAATAGTCACTTTTTACATTCTAAATGCCGTTTAATGTATAAAACTGACTATTTCGTTAATTGATGACCTAGGTAACTTAATCTTAATCCTGAGCTAACTATGAACTCTTGTTCACTCGGAATTATCCTTAGATCT